>NC_090758.1:77045660-77070660 GCF_036898095.1 Palaemon carinicauda
AATTTCAACATCCACAAAGACTCCATGAAATTTCAACATTCAAAATGACTCCATGAAATTTCAACATCCACAAAGACTCCATGAAATTTCAACATTCAAAATGACTCCATGAAATTTCAACATCCACAAAGACTCCATGAAATTTCAACATTCAAAATGACTCCATGAAATTTCAACATCCACAAAGACTCCATGAAATTTCAACATCCACAAAGACTCCATGAAATTTCAACATTCAAAATGACTCCATGAAATTTCAACATCCACAAAGACTCCATGAAATTTCAACATTCAAAATGACTCCATGAAATTTCAACATTCAAAATGACTCCATGAAATTTCAACATTCAAAATGACTCCATGAAATTTCAACATCCACAAAGACTCCATGAAATTTCAACATTCAAAATGACTCCATGAAATTTCAACATCCACAAAGACTCCATGAAATTTCAACATTCAAAATGACTCCATGAAATTTCAACATTCAAAATGACTCCATGAAATTTCAACATTCAAAATGACTCCATGAAATTTCAACATTCAAAATGACTCCATGAAATTTCAACATTCAAAATGACTCCATGAAATTTCAACATACACAAAGACTCCATGAAATTTCAACATTCTCAAAGACTCCATGAAATTTCAACATTCAAAAAGACTCCATGAAATTTCAACATTCTCAAAGACTCCATGAAATTTCAACATTCACAAAGACTCCATGAAATTTCAACATACACAAAGACTCCATGAAATTTCAACATTCACAAAGACTCCATGAAATTTCAACATACACAAAGACTCCATGAAATTTCAACATTCACAAAGACTCCATGAAATTTCAACATTCAAAATGACTCCATGAAATTTCAACATTCAAAATGACTCCATGAAATTTCAACATTCAAAATGACTCCATGAAATTTCAACATTCAAAATGACTCCATGAAATTTCAACATTCTCAAAGACTCCATGAAATTTCAACATTCAAAATGACTCCATGAAATTTCAACATACACAAAGACTCCATGAAATTTCAACATCCACAAAGACTCCATGAAATTTCAACATTCAAAATGACTCCATGAAATTTCAACATTCAAAATGACTCCATGAAATTTCAACATTCAAAATGACTCCATGAAATTTCAACATCCACAAAGACTCCATGAAATTTCAACATTCAAAATGACTCCATGAAATTTCAACATCCACAAAGACTCCATGAAATTTCAACATTCAAAATGACTCCATGAAATTTCAACATCCACAAAGACTCCATGAAATTTCAACATTCAAAATGACTCCATGAAATTTCAACATTCTCAAAGACTCCATGAAATTTCAACATTCAAAATGACTCCATGAAATTTCAACATACACAAAGACTCCATGAAATTTCAACATCCACAAAGACTCCATGAAATTTCAACATTCAAAATGACTCCATGAAATTTCAACATTCAAAATGACTCCATGAAATTTCAACATTCAAAATGACTCCATGAAATTTCAACATTCAAAATGACTCCATGAAATTTCAACATTCAAAATGATTCCATGAAATTTCAACATTCAAAATGACTCCATGAAATTTCAACATTCTCAAAGACTCCATGAAATTTCAACATTCAAAATGACTCCATGAAATTTCAACATCCACAAAGACTCCATGAAATTTCAACATTCAAAATGACTCCATGAAATTTCAACATCCACAAAGACTCCATGAAATTTCAACATTCAAAATGACTCCATGAAATTTCAACATTCAAAATGACTCCATGAAATTTCAACATTCAAAATGACTCCATGAAATTTCAACATTCAAAATGACTCCATGAAATTTCAACATTCAAAAAGACTCCATGAAATTTCAACATTCAAAATGACTCCATGAAATTTCAACATTCTCAAAGACTCCATGAAATTTCAACATTCAAAAAGACTCCATGAAATTTCAACATTCTCAAAGACTCCATGAAATTTCAACATTCACAAAGACTCCATGAAATTTCAACATACACAAAGACTCCATGAAATTTCAACATTCACAAAGACTCCATGAAATTTCAACATTCAAAAAGACTCCATGAAATTTCAACATTCTCAAAGACTCCATGAAATTTCAACATTCACAAAGACTCCATGAAATTTCAACATACACAAAGACTCCATGAAATTTCAACATTCACAAAGACTCCTTGAAATTTCAACATTCACAAGGACTCCATGAAATTTCAACATTCACAAAGACTCCATGAAATTTCAACTTTCACAAGGACTCCATGAAATTTCAACATTCACAAAGACTCCATGAAAGTTCAACATTCAGAAAGACTTCATGAAATTTCAACATTCACAAGGACTCCATGAAATTTCAACATTCAAAATGACTCCATGAAATTTCAACATCCACAAAGACTCCATGAAATTTCAACATTCAAAATGACTCCATGAAATTTCAACATCCACAAAGACTCCATGAAATTTCAACATTCAAAATGACTCCATGAAATTTCAACATCCACAAAGACTCCATGAAATTTCAACATTCAAAATGACTCCATGAAATTTCAACATCCACAAAGACTCCATGAAATTTCAACATTCAAAATGACTCCATGAAATTTCAACATTCAAAATGACTCCATGAAATTTCAACATTCAAAATGACTCCATGAAATTTCAACATTCTCAAAGACTCCATGAAATTTCAACATTCAAAATGACTCCATGAAATTTCAACATTCAAAAAGACTCCATGAAATTTCAACATTCACAAAGACTCCATGAAATTTCAACATTCAAAAAGACTCCATGAAATTTCAACATTCTCAAAGACTCCATGAAATTTCAACATTCAAAAAGACTCCATGAAATTTCAACATACACAAAGACTCCATGAAATTTCAACATTCACAAAGACTCCATGAAATTTCAACATTCACAAAGACTCCATGAAATTTCAACATTCAAAATGACTCCATGAAATTTCAACATTCACAAAGACTCCATGAAATTTCAACATTCACAAAGACTCCATGAAATTTCAACATTCACAAAGACTCCATGAAATTTCAACATTCACAAAGATTCCATGAAATTTCAACATTCACAAAGACTCCATGAAATTTCAACATTCACAAAGACTCCATGAAATTTCAACATTCAAAAAGACTCCATGAAATTTCAACATTCACAAAGACTCCATGAAATTTCAACATACACAAAGACTCCATGAAATTTCAACATTCACAAAGACTCCATGAAATTTCAACATTCACAAAGACTCCATGAAATTTCAACATTCACAAAGACTCCATGAAATTTCAACATACACAAAGACTCCATGAAATTTCAACATACACAAAGACTCCATGAAATTTCAACATTCACAAAGACTCCATGAAATTTCAACATACACAAAGACTCCATGAAATTTCAACATTCACAAAGACTCCATGAAATTTCAACATTCACAAAGACTCCATGAAATTTCAACATACACAAAGACTCCATGAAATTTCAACATTCACAAAGACTCCATGAAATTTCAACATTCACAAAGACTCCATGAAATTTCAACATTCACAAAGACTCCATGACCTTTCAATATTCACAAAGACTCCATGAAATTTCAACATTCAAAAAGACTCCATGAAATTTCAACATTCACAAAGACTCCATGAAATTTCAACATACACAAAGACTCCATGAAATTTCAACATTCACAAAGACTCCATGAAATTTCAACATACACAAAGACTCCATGAAATTTCAACATTCACAAAGACTCCATGAAATTTCAACATTCACAAAGACTCCATGAAATTTCAACATACACAAAGACTCCATGAAATTTCAACATTCACAAAGACTCCATGAAATTTCAACATTCACAAAGACTCCATGAAATTTCAACATACACAAAGACTCCATGAAATTTCAACATTCACAAAGACTCCATGAAATTTCAACATTCACAAAGACTCCATGAAATTTCAACATTCAAAATGACTCCATGAAATTTCAACATTCACAAAGACTCCATGAAATTTCAACATTCACAAAGACTCCATGAAATTTCAACATTCACAAAGACTCCATGAAATTTCAACATTCACAAAGATTCCATGAAATTTCAACATTCACAAAGACTCCATGAAATTTCAACATTCACAAAGACTCCATGAAATTTCAACATTCAAAAAGACTCCATGAAATTTCAACATTCACAAAGACTCCATGAAATTTCAACATACACAAAGACTCCATGAAATTTCAACATTCAAAAAGACTCCATGAAATTTCAACATTCAAAATGACTCCATGAAATTTCAACATTCAAAATGACTCCATGAAATTTCAACATTCAAAAAGACTCCATGAAATTTCAACATTCAAAAAGACTCATTGAAATTTCAACATTCACAAAGACTCCATGAAATTTCAACATTCAAAATGACTCCATGAAATTTCAAAATTTCAACATTCACAAAGACTCCATGAAATTTCAACATTCAAAATGACTCCATGAAATTTCAAAATTTCAACATTCACAAAGACTCCATGACCTTTCAATATTCACAAAGACTCCATGAAATTTCAACATTCACAAAGACTCCATGAAATTTCAACATTCACAAAGACTCCATGAAATTTCAACATTCAAAATGACTCCATGAATTTTCAACATTCACAAAGACTCCATGAAATTTCAACATTCACAAAGATTCCATGAAATTTCAACATTCACAAAGACTCCATGAAATTTCAACATTCACAAAGACTCCATGAAATTTCAACATTCAAAAAGACTCCATGAAATTTCAACATTCACAAAGACTCCATGAAATTTCAACATTCAAAATGACTCCATGAAATTTCAACATTCTCAAAGACTCCATGAAATTTCAACATTCACAAAGACTCCATGAAATTTCAACATTCACAAAGATTCCATGAAATTTCAACATTCACAAAGACTCCATGAAATTTCAACATTCACAAAGACTCCATGAAATTTCAACATTCAAAAAGACTCCATGAAATTTCAACATTCACAAAGACTCCATGAAATTTCAACATTCAAAATGACTCCATGAAATTTCAACATTCTCAAAGACTCCATGAAATTTCAACATTCACAAAGACTCCATGAAATTTCAACATTCACAAAGACTCCATGAAATTTCAACATTCAAAAAGACTCCATGAAATTTCAACATTCACAAAGACTCCATGAAATTTCAACATTCAAAATGACTCCATGAAATTTCAACATTCACAAAGACTCCATGAAATTTCAACATTCACAAAGACTCCATGAAATTTCAACATTCACAAAGATTCCATGAAATTTCAACATTCACAAAGACTCCATGAAATTTCAACATACACAAAGACTCCATGAAATTTCAACATTCAAAAAGACTCCATGAAATTTCAACATTCAAAATGACTCCATGAAATTTCAACATTCAAAAAGACTCCATGAAATTTCAACATTCAAAATGACTCCATGAAATTTCAAACATTCAAAAAGACTCCATGAAATTTCAACATTCAAAAAGACTCCATGAAATTTCAACATTCAAAAAGACTCCATGAAATTTCAACATACACAAAGACTCCATGAAATTTCAACATTCAAAAAGACTCCATGAAATTTCAACATTCAAAATGACTCCATGAAATTTCAACATTCAAAAAGACTCCATGAAATTTCAACATTCAAAATGACTCCATGAAATTTCAACATTCAAAATGACTCCATGAAATTTCAACATTCAAAAAGACTCCATGAAATTTCAACATTCAAAAAGACTCATTGAAATTTCAACATTCACAAAGACTCCATGAAATTTCAACATTCAAAATGACTCCATGAAATTTCAAAATTTCAACATTCACAAAGACTCCATGAAATTTCAACATTCAAAATGACTCCATGAAATTTCAAAATTTCAACATTCACAAAGACTCCATGACCTTTCAATATTCACAAAGACTCCATGAAATTTCAACATTCACAAAGACTCCATGAAATTTCTACATTCACAAAGACTCCATGAAATTTCAACATTCAAAAAGACTCCATGAAATTTCAACATTCAAAATGACTCCATGAAATTTCAACATTCAAAAAGACTCCATGAAATTTCAACATTCAAAAAGACTCATTGAAATTTCAACATTCACAAAGACTCCATGAAATTTCAACATTCAAAATGACTCCATGAAGTTTCAAAATTTCAACATTCACAAAGACTCCATGACCTTTCAATATTCACAAAGACTCCATGAAATTTCAACATTCACAAAGACTCGAAATTTCAACATCCACAAAGATTCCATGAAATTTCAACATTCACAAAGACTCCATGAAATTTCAACATTCACAAAGACTCCATGGTCCTTTTGTATTGATTTTGCAAAGTGCTGTATTGGAAAATAATGTTATTTGCTTAACAGCACTTAGTAAAATTAACGATATTACTTTTGGTCTCGTGTGTAGAAGCTTAGCGACCTTTTTTACAATCGCGTTACAACCGGTTTCTCCTTTACTAAACATAGCGTTACCTGCTTCAATCCAATGTCTCCTTACCTTCCCATAAAGTGTACTATAGTCAATGAAGCCAACTGTATCAGGTCTGGATTCTCATTGAACATTATCTTAGTTTTACTCATATTCATTTTCTGTCCTAAATTTCTTCTTTTTCTATTCAAATCTTTTATCATTATGAGCAATTCCTCCCATGATTCATCTGCAAATCTTAAGACCTAAAATTCATTTAAAATTGTCATTTTGATGGACAAGTTAAAGTTGAAAAGTTTGGAAATTTTCTTATCTTTTAAGATCGCTGAACTAAATGCGATTCGTTTTAAACATCTTTGAAGATTTTGGGTCCTTCCTTAGGGTCAAGGCACCTAAAATGGGTCACAAGAAGATACCAGGGATGGAAAACCCTTATGAGTACGCTTAAGAAAATGTTTGTAGGTTATAATAAAACTAAACAATGTAAATGAATGTTTATTAAGACTCAAGGTTAACTTTGTAAGTGCAATCTTTTGTGTACACATAAGTTAAGAAGTAGTCGTCAATGTAACTCACAGAATTATCATCTAAAAAGGTTAGTTGCATTGGTTCCCTTCTAGAAAAGAATTAATGGTACTCCTTACCTGGCTTATACTCTACCTCCATGAATAGTATGGTTCCACTAGGATGGCTGCCAATATTGAGCGTACCACTTGTACCAGCTAAAATTTTTCGTCTCGTTAAATCTTGGGCTTTTCGCTGGCACCAAACAGCTCTATTCACCCTTACCCTCAGAAGCTAGAATCCTGCTAACACCCTGTTTCAGATTAATCTGGTCATCCACCAGCACTGGTCTGTGCCCTGTGAGTGGCCCGTGAGTTCGGTAAGGCATGAAAGCAAGTGCCGTTGTACCTCTTAACCTAATAAGCTGGGCTCCTAATAGCACCCTGTTTCAGATTAATCTGGTCATCCACCAGCACTGGTCCTTACCCTGTGAGTGGCCCATGAGTTCGGTAAGGCATGAAAGCAAGTGCCGTTGTACCTCTTAACCTAATAAGCTGGGCTCCTAATAGCACCCTGTTTCAGATTAACCTGGTCATCCACCAGGATTGGTCCTTACCCTGTGAGTGGCCCATGAGTTCGGTAAGGCATGAAAGCAAGTGCCGTTGTACCTCTTAACCTAATAAGCTGGGCTCCTAATAGCACCCTGTTTCAGATTAATCTGGTCATCCACCAGCACTGGTCCTTACCCTGTGAGTGGCCCATGAGTTCGGTAAGGCATGAAAGCAAGTGCCGTTGTACCTCTTAACCTAATAAGCTGGGCTCCTAATAGCACCCTGTTTCAGATTAACCTGGTCATCCACCAGGATTGGTCCTTACCCTGTGAGTGGCCCATGAGTTCGGTAAGGCATGAAAGCAAGTGTCGTTGTACCTCTTAACCTAATAAGCTGGGCTCCTAATAGCACCCTGTTTCAGATTAATCTGGTCATCCACCAGGATTGGTCCTTACCCTGTGAGTGGCCCATGAGTTCGGTAAGGCATGAAAGCAAGTGCCGTTGTACCTCTTAACCTAATAAGCTGGGCTCCTAATAGCACCCTGTTTCAGATTAACCTGGTCATCCACCAGGATTGGTCCTTACCCTGTGAGTGGCCCATGAGTTCGGTAAGGCATGAAAGCAAGTGTCGTTGTACCTCTTAACCTAATAAGCTGGGCTCCTAATAGCACCCTGTTTCAGATTAATCTGGTCATCCACCAGGATTGGTCCTTACCCTGTGAGTGGCCCATGAGTTCGGTAAGGCATGAAAGCAAGTGCCGTTGTACCTCTTAACCTAATAAGCTGGGCTCCTAATAGCACCCTGTTTCAGATTAACCTGGTCATCCACCAGGATTGGTCCTTACCCTGTGAGTGGCCCATGAGTTCGGTAAGGCACGAAAGCAAGCGCCGTTGCACCTGATGCGACACTGTACAGGGCAGTAGAAGTTGTTTGTGTTTCATGTTCAATTCCCAGATGAATTGCTTCCTGCATTTTACTTCTAGTCTGTTCCCTTGGCTGTGCACCCAAAAGAAGTAGTCCATTCATTTTCATGTCCATTGTACATTCCCTTAATTGTGGAGTGATCAGCCCCATGTTATTTCCAAGAGGGTCTTCTAGGTGCAAGATCCAAATGGTAACGTGGTGTTATAGAATAGGATGGGTAGGGAGAAGCAGATACATATTAGGGAAACATGAAAAAAGGATATTGATAGACTACGCAAATCTACTAGATGTACATCATGCATTGAATAAGGCAGAATATTATACTATAGTCCATTTCTTTTAGCGATGCATATTTGCACCGACCAATCAGCGATCAGGAAACTTTTCCGAGCTAGAAGGGCACCGCTGCGAGTCGGTGCAAATATGCATCGCTAAAAGAAATGGACTATAGTTAATAAGAGAAGCAATTTTAAAAATGCCTTTTTGTATATTGATTGTCCCATGAATCATTTGTATGAAATAGATCATATTGAAATTCCACAGTCTTGCAAAAGCAAATGTAGTTCGAATCATACTTATTTACTCGCTGATAGATATATAACATGTTTCATGCGAGCAATATTGATTGACTGGATTAATCAGGAAGTTACAAACTACAAAGAAATTTATTATCCACAGAAAGTAGTGTTAGTCCATGAACAAGATGACTGGTTTTACAAAACAAGACCCTTTCAAATTGATATTTTTTACTATCATGATATCTGAAGCTTTCAAAGAGGTATTCTGTACTTAGGTTCTATTACTGAATGTCTTGCCTGGGACTGTCTCTGTTCTGATGACTTCTCTCTAGAGATTAAACAAGCTTTTCTATGAAATATATAACCTAGGAGGCATTGTTTGGTATTATCATGCTGACTCTAATGGACTGTACATAGGTCAGATTCTATGTATTGATTAAGCTAACAATTATTTAGGTTCCATAGCTTGAAAATTTTGACTGATTTTTCTGACGATTCTAAAGAAGAGCAAAGTTCACCATATCAGTCAGTTGCAGGAGGTTGTGAGGGTCAACTAAATTAATGAATGATTCTCTTGTAGTAAAGAGTGACCAGCTTTCTATAGCATTTTTAGGGGGTATATTATCTTTAGAGATTTTGATAGGAATACACAGACCAAGGCAAGGGTCATCAGATAATAGATAATTAGAACTATTTCTAGCAATTCCTTAGTTAATGAAACCTTTGACAAATACCGTCAATCTAAGAAGACATCTCTGGTACTTTTGTGTCACTGATGATTTTACTTGAGGCTATTAGCCTCTAAATAGCTCTGCAGATCTATCCTGAGATCGAAGCCTTCTTTGCTTGCTGCTCTCAGATTAGGACATCTAAAGAGCATTGATGGGCCACAAAAATCTCTCCCAAGGGGCATTATGTCAAGAGAACGACTGAAGCACAGTCAGTGATCACTGAACTCTTTTTAGTGAGGGTCATCAGCCCAAAGAACACCAGAGCTTCTGGAATTCACCATCATGTCTAGGGAGCTTCTCTTTGGAACTTGTGGCTCACTAAAGCTTTGAATATTCATTCACCAATACATCCACAGAACATTTTGGCAATTCTGTATCACTGTTTTTGAAAATCACTATAAGGTTTTAAAATCTTGTGTAGGGCACTCATGGGTTACCGAAGGCCTGGCAATTACCATCAGATCTGGAGAACTACCTGAGGATATTGCCAGGTCACCATAGCTCTCGAGGATCGCCATCACATCCAAGGGACGTCTGAAGGGTACCATCACGTCTAGGGGACGTCCAAAGGGTACCATCACATCTAGTGGACGTCTGAAGGGTACCATCACGTCTAGGTGACGTCCAAAGGGTACCATCACATCTAGTGGACGTCTGAAGGGTACCATCACGTCTAGGGGACGTCCAAAGGGTACCATCACGTCAAGTGGACGTCTGAAGGGTACCATCACGTCTAGGTGACGTCCAAAGGGTACCATCACGTCTAGTGGACGTCTGAAGGGTACCATCACGTCTAGGGGACGTCCAAAGGGTACCATCACGTCTAGTGGACGTCTGAAGGGTACCATCACGTCTAGGTGACGTCCAAAGGGTACCATCACGTCTAGTGGACGTCTGAAGGGTACCATCACGTCTAGGTGACGTCCAAAGGGTACCATCACGTCTAGTGGACGTCTGAAGGGTACCATCACATCTAGGTGACGTCCAAAGGGTACCATCACATCTAGTGGACGTCTGAAGGGTACCATCACGTCTAGGTGACGTCCAAAGGGTACCATCACGTCTAGTGGACGTCTGAAGGTTACCATCACGTCTAGGTGACGTCCAAAGGGTACCATCACATCTAAGGGATGTCCGAGGGGTGCCATCATGTCTAGGGGACGTCTGAAGAGGGCCATCATGTCTAGGGGACGTCCAAAGGGTACCATCACGTCTAGGGGAATCCGAAGGGTGCCATCACGTCTAGGAACTGTCCAAAGGTTGCTCCTGGGTCAACGAAGCTTTCGGTGGGCACCACGAAGGCACTCCATCACAGTTGACCTCCATTAACTTGCCAGCCAACGGTGGTGGAGTTACCAACATGAAGTCCCACCATGTTACGTACGTCTGGTCTTCTTCACGGAGCGACGGAGGTGCAGTAAGCTGGTACGGCGATAGTCTAGTTCCATTCCATAACTTCCAATGTTATCCATTTATCTATATGTATATATATATATACATACATATATATACACACACACACTATTGTAGGTGACCTGTAAAAAATAACGGCTAAACATTTAGATAGATATGCACCCACACACACAGATTCAACCCTTCCTACCCCCTCCCCCTTTCGTAACTACAACCCTTCTTACCATGTTATGACTACTCCATCTTCCCCTACCCGAGGGACAGGGAGATCTTTGCTTGTCTATACATTCCTGTCTAATATACCATTCTCTCTCTCTCTCTCTCTCTCTCTCTCTCTCTCTCTCTCTCTCTCTCTCTCTCTCTCTCTCTCTCTCTCTCTCTCTCTCTTTCAACCTTCCATTGACTCAGTGCTTGAGAACAACCTCATCTTATTTTTACATTTTCTGCAATTTTAGTGGCCCATCCCTAAAGCGACTCACTCTTACTTCCTCGGCTGGCTTAAAGGCCTTACTGTAACCACTTACTGTGATCCACTTGCACCAGATTGCTAAGGTTTGTTGCAAATCTCATGATTCCCCAGAATGTCTTATAAGTTAAGGGTCTTAACCCCCATGATCCATCGCTTCTGGCCTGGCAAAAGTTGTAAAACTCTCATGGAAGTGTTCTTCTCAGGACCCAAGAGAGTACGTCATATCCCCAGTCTGTTGAGATAGGCTTCATTAACATGGAAGCTGTTCAACAGACCATGAATTTTCAGCAGCTAATGCAATTAACAGTCTGATGATCGATTTCCTCATTCAATTGATATTCCTACTGTTATGAAGTATAGACACTTACTATAGGGTTTTATGAAAGGTCTTCAGGTCAAAATGTGCTGAAATAGGAAATGTTCTGGTCAAATTGGGCTTGAATTAAAAATTAAGGCAAAAATTTGCAGAAATTATGAATTTTTAGGTCAAAATGGGCTCAAATAAAAAAGATCAAAATATCTTCAAATGAAAAATGTTCTGGTCAAATTGTGCTTGAATTAAAAATTAAGACCAAATTTGCAGAAATAATGAATTTTTAGGTCAAAATATGCTCAAATAAAAATGAATTCAGGTCAAAATGTCTTCAAATGAAAAATGGTCTGGTCAAAAAGTGCTCAGACTTTTTGGGTGCATTAGTATAGCTTAGTTTAAAGTCAAATCGGGTTCAATTCTAGCCCATGACTGTACTGTCCCCATGAATTAGGTATAGATATAGAGTCCAATACGTCCATCTGCTGAGTCATCAGCAGCCATTATCTGTCTCTCCCTGGTCCTCACTTGGGTGTGGGGAATATCTTATATCAGCAGCTCATGAGTGGAATTAAACTCTTGAATCAACTGACGATGAAGACGACTTACATGAAGGGAACGGTTAAAGGGAGACTGCGAACATTGTAGATCCCAAAAACTCTCCTTGTTGAACCCACTTGTTACATCACTATAATATAAACACTTACAGACATGAAATCCAGATTTGAGATTGCCCTGTAATGATAGTGCATCTTATACAGTCAAAAGAGGAGGACTGGTATAACGAGCGTCGCGGGACATTGCGTATTGCGACGACTGTTTGGTACTTTTAACAGTGAGGCCATTGCGTATTGCGACGACTGTTTGGTACTTTTAACAGTGAGGCCATTGCGTATTGCGACGACTGTTTGGTACTTTTAACAGTGAGGCCATTGCGTATTGCGACGACTGTTTGGTACCTTTAACAGTGAGGCCATTGCATATTGCAACGACTGTTTGGTACCTTTAACAGTGAGGCCATTGCATATTGCGACGACTGTTTGGTACCTTTAACAGTGAGGCCATTGCATATTGCGACTGTTTGGTACCTTTAACAGTGAGGCCATTGCATATTGCGACGACTGTTTGGTACCTTTAACAGTGAGGCCATTGCATATTGCGACGACTGTTTGGTACCTTTAACAGTGAGGCATTTGTTGACTGAATGCCCCATTTATAATAACTTTAAAACAGATATCTGTTTGAGGCTCGAGGTGAGGATGGCATGTTCATCCTTGCCAAGATTCTTGGACAATGTGTCCTACTACGCGAGCATCATTTTTAGATTCATTTCAGAAGCAGGTCTTCTGAAAATTATTTGATTTTTGTAACATCTTAACTTTTATGGTTTTAATTGAATATTCTTTTATTTTTTATATATGATAAATGATATCGGTGGCAGTGACCTTAGTTCTCAGGGTGCCATTAAACTTTAAATCAATCAATCAATCAATTGCGACAAACTCCAGAGGACTGGTACAAGCAGTACTGTGTTATTTTGGAGCCCAAAAGTCAATCAATGTAAATGAAAGAAAATTTCTAGTAAAATATGTTGTTTGTCTCTTGGCATTCTGCACTTGCAATAATCAAATCATTCTCTGCACCTGCGACATTGAAATATAATGTAGAATAGATTTCACCACGCGTGGATCATCTTTCCCTAGTTTATTGAGGATTTTTAAGCAAAAAATCAGACATTGGCGTTGATAATACTTTTCCACAAGGTCTTGGCATCTTGTAAACAAAGAACCCATCTTGGTTGATGGCCTCAAGAGTCAGGCGTTGGCGTTGGTAGTACTTTTCCCCCAGGGTCTTGGCATCTTGTAAACAAAGAACCCATCTTGCTTGATGGCCTCAAGAGTCAGGCGTTGGCAGTACTTTTCCCCCAGGGTCTTGGCATCTTGTAAACAAAGAACCCATCTTGCTTGATGGCCTCAAGAGTCAGGCGTTGGCGTTGGCAATACTTTTCCCCAGGGTCTTGGCATCTTGTAAACAAAGAACCCATCTTGGTTGATGGCCTCAAGAGTCAGGCGTTGGCGTTGGTAGTACTTTTCCCCAGGGTCTTGGCATCTTATAAACAAAGAACCCATCTTGGTTGATGGCCTTAAGAGTCAGGCGTTGACGTTGGTAGTACTTTTCCCCCAGGGTCTTGGCATCTTGTAAACAAAGAACCCATCTTGGTTGATGACCTTAAGAGTCAGGCGTTGGCGTTGATAATACTTTTCCACAGGGTCTTGGCATCTTATAAACAAATAACCCATCTTGGTTGATGGCCTTAAGAGTCAGGCGTTGACGTTGGTAGTACTTTTCCCCCAGGGTCTTGGCATCTTGTAAACAAAGAACCCATCTTGCTTGATGGCCTCAAGAGTGAGGCGTTGGCAGTACTTTTCCCCCAGGGTCTTGGCATCTTGTAAACAAAGAACCCATCTTGCTTGATGGCCTCAAGAGTCAGGCATTGGCGTTGGCAATACTTTTCCCCAGGGTCTTGGCATCTTGTAAACAAAGAACCCATCTTGGTTGATGGCCTCAAGAGTCAGGCGTTGGCGTTGGTAGTACTTTTCCCCAGGGTCTTGGCATCTTATAAACAAAGAACCCATCTTGGTTGATGGCCTTAAGAGTCAGGCGTTGACGTTGGTAGTACTTTTCCCCCAGGGTCTTGGCATCTTGTAAACAAAGAAACCCATCTTGGTTGATGGCCTTAAGAGTCAGGCGTTGGCGTTGATCATACTTTTCCCCAGGGTCTTGGCATCTTGTAAACAAAGAACCCATCTTGGTTGATGGCCTCAAGAGTCAGGCGTTGGCGTTGGTAGTACTTTTCCCCAGGGTCTTGGCATCTTATAAACAAAGAGCCCATCTTGGTTGATGGCCTTAAGAGTCAGGCGTTGACGTTGGTAGTACTTTTCCCCCAGGGTCTTGGCATCTTGTAAACAAAGAAACCCATCTTGGTTGATGGCCTCAAGAGTCAGGCGTTGGCGTTGGTAGTACTTTTCCCCAGGGTCTTGGCATCTTATAAACAAAGAACCCATCTTGGTTGATGGCCTTAAGAGTCAGGCGTTGACGTTGGTAGTACTTTTCCCCCAGGGTCTTGGCATCTTGTAAACAAAGAAACCCATCTTGGTTGATGGCCTTAAGAGTCAGGCGTTGGCGTTGATCATACTTTTCCCCAGGGTCTTGGCATCTTATAAACAAAGAACCCATCTTGGTTGATGGCCTTAAGAGTCAGGCGTTGACGTTGGTAGTACTTTTCCCCCAGGGTCTTGGCATCTTGTAAACAAAGAAACCCATCTTGGTTGATGGCCTTAAGAGTCAGGCGTTGGCGTTGATCATACTTTTCCCCAGGGTCTTGGCATCTTGTAAACAAAGAACCCATCTTGGTTGATGGCCTCAAGAGTCAGGCGTTGGCGTTGGTAGTACTTTTCCCCAGGGTCTTGGCATCTTATAAACAAAGAGCCCATCTTGGTTGATGGCCTTAAGAGTCAGGCGTTGACGTTGGTAGTACTTTTCCCCCAGGGTCTTGGCATCTTGTAAACAAAGAAACCCATCTTGGTTGATGGCCTCAAGAGTCAGGCGTTGGCGTTGGTAGTACTTTTCCCCAGGGTCTTGGCATCTTATAAACAAAGAACCCATCTTGGTTGATGGCCTTAAGAGTCAGGCGTTGACGTTGGTAGTACTTTTCCCCCAGGGTCTTGGCATCTTGTAAACAAAGAAACCCATCTTGGTTGATGGCCTTAAGAGTCAGGCGTTGGCGTTGATCATACTTTTCCCCAGGGTCTTGGCATCTTGTAAACAAAGAACCCATCTTGGTTGATGGCCTCAAGAGTCAGGCGTTGGCGTTGGTAGTACTTTTCCCCCAGGGTCTTGGCATCTTGTAAACAAAGAAACCCATCTTGGTTGATGGCCTTAAGAGTCAGGCGTTGGCGTTGATCATACTTTTCCCCAGGGTCTTGGCATCTTATAAACAAAGAACCCATCTTGGTTGATGGCCTTAAGAGTCAGGCGTTGACGTTGGTAGTACTTTTCCCCCAGGGTCTTGGCATCTTGTAAACAAAGAAACCCATCTTGGTTGATGGCCTCAAGAGTCAGGCGTTGGCGTTGGTAGTACTCTTCCCCAGGGTCTTGGCATCTTATAAACAAAGAACCCATCTTGGTTGATGGCCTTAAGAGTCAGGCGTTGACGTTGGTAGTACTTTTCCCCCAGGGTCTTGGCATCTTGTAAACAAAGAAACCCATCTTGGTTGATGGCCTTAAGAGTCAAGCGTTGGCGTTGATCATACTTTTCCCCAGGGTCTTGGCATCTTGTAAACAAAGAACCCATCTTGGTTGATGGCCTTAAGAGTCAGGCGTTGGCGTTGATAACACTTTTCCTCAGATTTTGGCATCTTGTAAACAAAGAACCCATCTTGGTTGAAGGCCTTCTTCTTGATTTGGTTTGGTTGTCTTCTACTATTTCATGGCTTCCTTTTGCTCTGAAATATATGAGATGCATTAGAGATTTCCAAAAGTAGTGAAGATTTAGGTAATGAATCATGTGTCAAAAATGGAGACAATTATAAGATCAACCATTCATAATGAGACCAAGTAGAAAAATGTTCAAACATAGCAGACTTCATTTTACATTCGGATACATAGAATGAAACTGTAGGTGACCATGAAAAACAGACAGTTTAGTGCTATAATCTAGAATAGATATGAGGATAATCATAAAAAGGATAATCTAGAACAGTAATTTGCTCTATGACTTAAATAAGACTTGGTAAGTAGCTCTTCCAGGAGAAGGACACTCCAAAATCAAACCATTGTTCTCTAGTTTTGGGTAGTGCCATAGCATCTGTACCATGGTCTTCCACTGTCTTGGCTTAAGTTCTCTTGCTTGAGGGTACACTCGGGCACACCATTCTATCTTATTTCTCTTCCTCTTGTTTTGTTACAGTTTTTATAGTTTATATAGGAAATATTTATTTTAATGTTACTGTTCTTAGGAAATTTTATTTTTCCTTGTCTCCTTTCCTCACTGGACTACTTTCCCTATTAGAGCCCTTGGGCTTATAGCATCCTGGTTTTCATTGGAAATATTTATTTTAATATCGTTACTGTTCTTAAAATATTTAATTTTTCCTTGTTTCCTTTCTTCTCTGGGCTATTTTCCGTGTTGGAGCCCTTGGGCTTATAGCATCCTGCTTTTCCAACTAGGGTTGTAGCTTAGCAAGTAATAATAATAATAATGATAATAATAATAATAATAATAATAATAATAATAATAATGTGAGAATGAGAAGAAAAAGGGTTTGGTCGTAGCATAAACAAGTCCAACATTTTATAGCTTAAATTTAACCCCGTCAGATTAGAATCTTCCAGGATTTCCAGCCAACCCAATGGAATCTTAAGAACTCCCCTTAGTATTTCCTATGTTGTTTTTTCTCATCTATTTAAGCCCTTTGTGTTCCTATATACTGCAACAGATGTGGAACACAGTCAAACCAGGAAATGACGCTACTATTTATAGTTTTCTGTTATCTTGTTGATGTAATTGTGGACATATTATTATTATTATTATTATTATTATTATTATTATTATTATTATTATTATTGTTATTATTATTATCAATAATATTATTATTATTAGGCTGGGAGGAACGTAGAGAGTAGAGGTCCCCTTTTTGTTTTTGTTTCTTTGTTGATGTCGGCTACCCCCCAAAATTGGGGGAAGTGCCTTGGTATATGTATTATTATTATTATTATTATTATCATTATTATTATTATTATTATTATTAAATGTTATGCTACAACCCTAGTTGGAAAAGCAAGATGCTATAAGCCCAAGGGCTCCAACAGGAAAAAATAGCCCAGTGAAGAAAGAAATTATTATTATTATTATTATTATTATTATTATTTTTATTATTATTATTAGATGCTAAACTACAACCCTAGTTGGAAAAGCAGGATGCTATAAGCCCAAGGGCTCCAACTGGAAAAAAATAGCCCAGTGAAGAAAGAAATTATTATTATTATTATTATTATTATTATTATTAAATGCTAAGTTACAACCCTAGTTGGAAAAGCAAGATGCAATAAGCCCAGGGACCCCAATAAAAAATAGCCTAATGAGGAAAGGAAACAAGGAAAAATAAAACATTTTAAGAATAGTAACAACATTTAAATAAATATTTCCTATATCAACAATAAAAACTTCAACAAAACAAGAGGAAGAGAAACTAGATAGAACAGTGTGCCCGAGTGTACCCTCAAGCAAGAGAACTCTAACCCAAGACAGTGGAAGACCATGGTACAGAGGCTATGGCACTACCCAAGACTAGAGAATAATGGTTTGATTTTGGAGTGTCCTTCTCCTAGAAGAGCTGCTTACTTATTTGTTCATTCTTCACTTTTCTTTTCTCTTTGTCTTGTAGAGAAGTTTAGATATATTATTGATACTTTAGCAACAAGTTATTGTTATTATTACTAGTTAAGCTACAACCCTAGTTAAAAAGCAGGATGGTATAAACACAAGGGCCCCAACAAGGAAAACAAGCTCAGTGAGGAAAGGAAATACGGAAATAAATAAACTACAAGAGAAGTAATGAACAATTGAAATAACATTTTAAGAACAGTAACAACATTAAAATAGATCTTTCATAAATTAACTATATAAAGAGACTTATGTCAGCCTGTTCAACATAAAAACATTCACTGCAAGTGTGAACTTCTGAAGAAACCATATAATATGCTGTTTTTATGATCAATGGCTTGAGATACAATTTTTTTTGCATCTGTATAGACACTTGGATATAGTTTCTTGTCCTTAAGACTAATTTTAGTTCAATTAGGGTAATTTGTTATGCTAATTATTAGTTATACATGTTCCCACCAAATTGCCATTAGCATAAAACATTTTCTACACGACTATTAGTGACAGGAAATTAGGTTAATGTAAATATATAAACTCTATGTCAGCTAATTTCCTATTACCAATTCAGTCCAATCCTTCTCCACCATCTCCAATTGTTCTATGCATTACAAAATCCATGAGGGGGATAAACAACATAGGCAACAAGACATTCCCTTGGAGTACTCCACTATCCATGGGGAATATAAACAACATAGGTGACAAGACATTCCCTTGGAGAACTCCACTATCCATGAGGAGGATAAACAACATAGGTGACAAGACATTCCCTTGTAGTACTCCAGTATCCATGAGGAGGATAAACAACATAGGTGACAAGACATTCCCTTGGAGTACTCCACTATCCATGAGGAAGATAAACAACATAGGTGACAAAAAATTCCCTTGGAGTACTCCACTATCCATGAGGAAGATAAACAACATAGGTGACAAGACATTCCCTTAGAGTACTCCACTATCCACGAGGAGGATAAACAACATAGGTGACAACACATTCCCTTGCAGTATTCCACTGCTCACTGGAAATTCAAATGATAGGACTCCACTAACATTAACTTTGCACTTACTATGCTCATGAACAGACTTAATCAAATTTACATATTTAAGGAGGAGATGATGATGATGAAATATATAACCACCTTTGATATAAAACATAATCTACAAGACTATTAGTGACTAGAATTATACAAACATCTTAAGATACAAAGCCACACTATAACCCTTCTCTATTCCATGTTCTCAGCCATTCCCTTTTGGCTATTGACATATTAATAGCAATTATACCCATTTGCATGTTGAATTATATGACTTTAACCTTTTCCTCCCTTAAGGGAAAAGGCTAAAAGTCAGTGAAAAAAATATATTGAGAAACTGGTATTCAAGGATGTGTGGTTGCAGATGCCACGCCCTACTGCCCCATCAAGGTCTTGGGAATACACCCAACATGCTATACCGTATAGAATCATTTACGACGGGGTAAGGCGGTGTCGCGATGCATTACGATTTACCCTTTTACCCCCAAGGTAAGGTTAAATTTCGAGCACATTTTGCTATATATTTTTTTGAAATTGCTCTAACAGCCTTAATTTTTGTCACAGAGAGGTCAGGTTGGTCTCATTCTTTTGGAAAATGCCTGAATTTTTTCAAAAAATTATTAAAAATCTGAAAAATTTTTATAGCATTTTTTTGCAAGGACGTACCGGTACGTCCATGGGGGTAAAGGGATGAGTTTTGTGAAACGTACCAGTACGTCCTTTGGGGGTAAAAGGGTTAACTTATAAGACTTTGGTCTTAAATAATAATTAAACAGAGCATGTTTTCAGCTCTACGGACATTTTTAACCCCTTTACCCCACCATAAGGTTAAATTACGAGCACATTTTGCTATATATTTTTTTGAAATTGCTGTAACAGCCTTAATTTTTGTCATAGAGAGGTCAGGTTGGTCTCATTCTTTTGGAAAATGCCTGAAGTTTCTCATAAAGTTATCAAAAATATGCAAAAACATTTAAATAACAGTGTTTTGCCAGAACGTACCGGTACGTCCTTTGGGGACGAAAGAAGTGCTTCCGGTTTTTGGTTTGTTTTTATGATGTTTATATACAATTTTATGTTTAATTTAAAGTTATAAACTCGGAGGAATTTATTTTGGTTAGTGTCGCGATGTATTACGATTAAGTGTCGTTCGATTTTCTTATTATTTTGATTTTCCTTTCGGTTTTTGGTTTGTTTTTATGATGTTTATATATAAGTTTATGTAAAATATGAAATTATAAACTTGGATTATTATTATTATTATTATTATTATTATTATTATTATTATTATTATTATTATCATTATTATTATTACTTTGCTAAGCTACAACCCTAGTTGGAAAAGCTGGATGCTATAAGCCCATGGACCATCGGCTCCAGCAGGGAAAATAGCCCAGTGAGGAAAGGAAACAAGGAAAAATAACATATTTTAAGAAAAGTAACATTAAAATAAATATAGTTTGATCAGTGTTCTTATGTATTTCGATCAAGAATCGCTCGCTTTTGTTATTATTATAATTTTCCTTTCGTTTTTTGGTTTATTTTTATGATATTTAAAATTAAAGAGTTATAAGATCAGAGAAATGTATTCTTGACTTTGCAACATTTGTATCAGGGTATATTTTAGAAATATTATTATTATTATTATTATTATTATTATTATTATTATTATTATTATGATTATTATTATTATTATTATTATTATTATTATTATTATTATTATTATTATTACTTGCTAAGCTACAACCCTAGTTGGAAAAGCAGGATGCTTTAAGCCCATGGACCATCGGCTCCAGCAGGGAAAATAGCCCAGTGAGGAAAGGAAACAAGGAAAAATAATATATAAGCGTAGGAGAAGATGATGATGATGATGATTATTATTATTATCATTATTATCATCATTATTATTACTTGCTAAGCTACAACCCTAGTTGGAAAAGCAGGATGCTATAAACCCAAGGACGCCCAACAGGGAAAATAGCCCAGTGAGGAAACGAAACAGGGAAAAATAAAATATTTTAATATTAGTAGCAACATCTAGCCTATGGGTAAATATTTTCATAACAATTTTTAATAATTTCTTATATTTTCCGAAGTATTAAACCGATAAAGATCCTAGCCCGACCTCTGACCTTTTCAACTAACCTCTTTATAATGAACTTAGTGTAAATTCAAGTTTCAAACATAATGCAAAGATTAAAAATTAAAATTATTTCTATTTATTAAAACATTTTAGCATTTGGTATTACTTATGTTAAAAAGATATATATGAATTATCTCTTTTAATGTTGTTAATGTTTTTAGAAATATTTTATTTTAATTTTTCATTACTTCTTATATCGTTTATTTATTTCCTTGTTGTCTTTCCTCATTGGGCTATTTTTCCCTGTTCGAGCCTTTGGGTTTTTAGCATCCTGCTTTTCCAACTAGGGTTGTAGCTTGGCTAATAATAATAATAATAATAATAATAATAATAATAATAATAATAGAAATAATAATAATGATAATAAAATATTTTTTTCCTGTTGGAGCCCTTGGGCTTATAGCATCCTGTTTTTCCAACTAGGGTTGTAGCCTGGATATTATTAATAATAATAATAATAATAATAATAATAATAATAATAATAATAATAGAATATTTTTCCCTGTTGGAGCCCTTGGACTTATAGCATCCTGCTTTTCCAACTAGGGTTGTAGATTGGCTAATAATAATAATAATAATAATAATAATAATAATAGTAATAATAATAATAATAATAATAAAATATTTTTCCCTGTTGGAGCCCTTGGGTTTATAACATCTCGCTTTTCCAAACAGGGTTGTAGCTTGGCTAGTAATAATAATAATAATAATAAAATATTTTTCCCTGTTGGAGCCCTTGGGTTTATAACATCTCGCTTTTCCACTAGGGTTGTAGCTTGGCTATTAATAATAATAATAATAATAATAATAATAATTTCTCACTGAATTATTTAATATAAAGTTAGGTTTTAATTATATCAAATGTTACATGTAACAGGAAATATATTTATTTATAAAGTTAATTATTGGATTTCGTAGATGCATTAAAAAAATAAAAAATAAATTACCATATATCATTTTTCGAGTGATTTCAATGTTCTTATTAATAATAATGTTTGAAATTTGATTGTTATTCCATTTGCAAATATTAATTTTAAACTCGATCAAGTATTTTTGATCTGCCTAAAATATATCTAAGTTTATATATATATATATATATATAGTATATATATATATATATATATATATTATATATATATATATATATATATATATATATATATATATATTGACTTCTGATTTATTATAATGGGTCTTAAATGTAATATAATTTTTAGATAATTCTAAAGGTATTGAACTTTTTATTAGGTCAGCATATTTTGCAATCCTTACCAGTGAAAAAAAACTGACTCTCTCTCTCTCTCTCTCTCTCTCTCTCTCTCTCTCTCTCTCTCTCTCTCTCTCTCTCTCTCTCTCTCTCTCTCTCTCTGACCTTTATGAACACCAAAATGTCACCCAAGGTCATAACTGTATAAACTGGGGGTCATTATTCTCAAGTGAAAAGGTCACAGAAACCGGATTATTATTATTATTATTATTATTATTATTATTATTATTATTATTATTATTATTATTATTATCCAGTGGTTAAGACACTAGACTCAACAAAAATAGGATAAGAATCCTGAAGGAACTCAAATAAATGGGAGTATACAAAAAGCTACCCAGGTGTGACCTCGGGAAAGGTCACACTTGCCTCTGTGGGGTCAAGCTAGTTCCCCCACAAGGTAAGGTGGGCTTTCCTGATGCCCAAAGTGGGCGCTGCTAATACCCCAAGGTGAAGAACTACTCGTGGCTAGCCTATTATTACTATTATTGCTAGTGTTGTTGCTGTTGTTGTTATTATTATGAATAATAATAATAATAATAATGATAATAATAATAATAATAATAATAAAGTTATTGTTAGTGCAGTCTTATCAAAAGAATTTCCAGTGAAGAATGGAGTACTCCAAGGGAATGTGTTGTCACCTGTGTTGTTTATTACTATTATTGCTAGTGTTGCTGCTGTTGTTGTTGTTACTATGAATAATAATAATAATAATAATAATAATAATAATAATAATAATAATAATAATAATAAAGTTATTGTTAGTGGAGTCCTATCAAAATCATTTCCAGTGAAGAGTGGAGTACCCCAGGGGAATGTGTTGTCACCTATGTTGTTTATCCTCCTCATTGATTTTGTAATGCATAGAACAGTTGGGGATGGTGAAGAAGGATTGGATTAGATTGATAACAGGAAGTTGGCTGACCTAGAGTATACTGATGATGCTGTCCTTATCAGCAGAACACCACAGGATTTGCAAAGCTTGCTTACCAGAATGCATGAAATATCACATGAGGTTAAGCTCAAGATAAATAGAAGAAAGACAGATGGTGAGAACGGAGTATGCAATGGAAGATGAAATATCATTGGAAAGAGAAAGGATTTATGAGGTAGAATCATTCAAATATTTAGGAACTATGATCTCCAATGCAGGTTGTTTAGAATTAGAGTTTAGTGAAAGAATCAAATCAAATCAGACTATGGCTAGGTTAAATAGAATTTGGAAATCAAATCGCCTGAAATTACATATAAAAATCAGTCTATATATCAGTTTAGTGAGATCTGTGTTACTGTATGGACATGAGTCGTGGTATGACAATGAAACAATCTCCGATAGATTTAGTAGATTTGAGAATAAAGCCCTCATAAGAATATTGGTAGTTAAATGGCAGGGCAGGATTAGAAATGAAACTATAAGAGAGATTACTCGAGTGCCATATGGGGATGAGATCATGATAAGGGGTAGATGGAGATGGTTTGATCATGCTCTTCGCACTTCCTAAGAGAGATTAGTTTACCAAATTTCCAACTGGGCTCCACAAGGCACTAGAAGAGTTGGAAGACCCAGGCCTACATGGTTGAGAACTTCGAAGCATGAAATAGATGATGAATGGAGAAGTATTGATTTAAAACCTCAAGGTAGAGACGACTGGCGAAATCTAACCGAGGCCCTTTGCGTCAGTAGGCGTAGGAGGAGATGATGATGATTATATTATTATTATTATTATTACTACTACTACTACTACTACTAGTAGTACTACTACTACTACCTATTTGTTACCCACCAACAACAGGCTACATTTAAAAGCCCACAGGAGACCATGCACATTTCTTTTAATACCAAAAACTCATGAACCAGTTATATGCCTTGTTTTTTTTTTCTCCAAGGCTGAGCCCAGAGCTAGTTGTGTTAACTGGCTATTTTGACTGATGGACCAAGGCTGGTTTCTTGCACCTTCTGGTACCTGTAGAAGCTGTAGGTTGGTCTCCAGGGGCGCTTAGCTACTGAGGGAGGGGGGGATAAGATGTTTGTCTGTATATATATATATATATATATATATATATATATATATATATATATATATATATATATATATATACCTCCCTCCCCAATCATTCCCCCCTTAGAGAGCGAGGGTAGAGTAG
>NC_090758.1:77073160-77281402 GCF_036898095.1 Palaemon carinicauda
ACATGTATGAACGTATGTATAGTCAAGCCCTTAAGTTATCGTTAAAACCTCTCACCAACTGGCCCCATTTGAACAATAAAACTCACATTAAAATAACAATGAATCACCGAAAGATAACTTAACAAATCCTCTAACTATCACTCCCAATCTAACACCAAATCAACTACTAATACAAATAATAAAATCAACAATAATGAATATAACAGACCTAACATATCCGGTCCAGCCAGCCCACATCGGAGTAACGGGGTGTGTGTGTGTGAGAGGGGGAAGACAGGCTTACGTAATGGGGTCCCTCCGAGCTGGGTCTTAGCCCCCCTCCAGTCCCTACCTCAACCGGATTGACTTGATTTCAAGGTCAGACTGCTGGAGCAAGTACTTACGCACACACTCACACAAAGGGTGGACTTGGGGAGCAGATTGCTAAACTGGAATATGAATTATAATGGTTGGTGGGAGATTGGTCCTCTGGTGTAGTCATTTGTGAGGCTGTCTTTGGAATTTATTGATTACCGGTTATGAAAGCTATTTTAAGCTTAGAGTCTATATATATATATATATATATATATATATATATATATATATATATATATATATATATATATATATCATTTCTCTTGTTAGTGGGTACTTTTGTGAAAAATATTACTTTTTACCTGTGTGTGCGTATGTTTGTGCTTGGGTATATAAAATGCCCGTGATAAAAAGCAACATATAATAACTTAAATTTACAAACAAAGCTTCGTATTTAGCACTAAATCTTCACTTACTTTTTTTTATCTCGCAAATATAAAACTTATTTAAACTTGCCATTGCATGCTTCACATCTTTGGAATTTCTATGCCATTGTTTCCCTCAACTGTTTCCATACAAGCTCGTTATCTTGCTGAATAAAGTCACTTACATTCACCTCGCGTTACTCGTTATCTTGCTGAATAAAGTCACTTACATTCACCTCGCGTTACTCGTTATCTTGCTGAATAAAGTCACCTAGATTCACCTCAAATTACTTTTAATCTATATTGGTTCTGTAGGATCAAGTATGGACAATATCCACGTACTTGTAAAAACGAAGGATCGGCTATCGACGCGTCGCCATGGAACGACAAACCTGATATGCCAATAGCTACTGTCGATTGGAGGAAAATTTTTTTCCTCGTACGAATCAGGAGATGAAGAAAGACGACCTTATCTTGGAACAGCATCCCTCCTGCCAATCCAAGGCCCCGGATGAAGTAACACACTGGCATGACAAAGACTTTTTGATGCTCAGAGTTGTTGAGTCTTTGGTGTGAGGCATGAGTTTAAACATATATTCTTCTAGATGCAAGGGAATGAAGAGGATAGTTATTGAAATTTATTGATCTCAAGAGACTGGGTATAGTTATACATAAATATCATCATCATCATCATCTCCTCCTACGCCTGTTGACGCAAAGGGCCTCGGTTAGATAAACATATTCTTCTAGATAAAAAGAGAGGGGTTGCAAGCGAATGAAGAGAATACTTATTGAAATTTATTGATCTCAAAAGACTGGGTATAGTTATACATAAATATCATCATCCTCATCATCATCATCATCTCCTCCTACACCTATTGACGCAAAGGGCCTCGGTTAGATATCCCCAGTCGTCTCTATCTTGAGCTTTTAAATCAATACTTCTCCATTCATCATCACCTACTTAACGCTTCATAGTCCTCAGCCATGTAAGCCTGGGTCTTTCAACTCTTCTAGTGCCTTGTGGAGCCCAGTTAAAAGTTTGGTGAACTAATCTCTCTTGGAGAGTGCAAAGAGCATGCCCAAATCATCTCCATCTACCCCTCTAAATGATTTCATCCACATATGGCACTCGAGTAATCTCTCATAGTTTCATTTCTAATCCTGTGCTGTCATTCAACTCCCAATATTCTTCTGAGGGCTTTGTTCTCAAATCTACTAAATCTATTGGATATTGTTTCATTGTCATACCACGACTCATGTCCATAGAGTAACACTGATCTCACTAAATTTATATATAGCCTGATTTTTATATGTAATTTCAGGTGATTTGAATTCCAAGTTTTACTTAACATAGCCATTGTCTGATTTGCTTTTTTGCAATCTTTCATTATGCTTGAATTTAGTGAAAGTATAAAATCTTATGCTGGTGATGTGTGGTCTCCTGCATGCAGTATATCACTGGTCTTGTGATTATGGCTGTTGAACAGTGTCTTCAATACCAAGGCAACAATGCATTTTCTACATTGCTTGCCTCTCATTCAGTGAAACTATCTCGCATCTTGCTTTACTTACTTTGAAGGCTGTTTTTCCGGTCCCATACAGCAGGGGAACCCCACTCTCTACAGTATCTCCACTGTCGTTTTACCTCGTTCGTTCAGAGTATTTAACTTTTCATATCTCATATTGTTCATTTACTGTTAAATCGTCACTTTCAAAGGACTCACAGAATTAGAAAGTCTTCAGTTTCCTCTTGAAAGCCTTAATATCTTCAATCATTCGGTTGTCTCGTGGGAGCTTATTGTATAGTCTCGGGGCTGCATATTTAAAGGCTCTGGAGCCTACAGTAGAAAAAAGATGCTATTAGCATATATCCAAACCTGGGAATCATTGCATAATCTTGTAAACAATCTTAGGAGTCTATCAGCCTTACCTTATTGCCTCATTCTATGTTTGGGTTCCCCCAGGTCCCTCAGTGTGAGGCACCTCGTATATCCACCAGAGAGTTTCTAATGCATCTTCCGGTGTATTTTGCATCTTTCAGTGTTGGATGGTCTGGGATGCATCTTAGGTATTTATCGAGCTTATACGTAAACACATCTACGCTTACTCCTGATATGTTTCTTAGATGAGCTGGCAGCGCATTGAATAGTCACTGCATTTCGATGCTGGTGCGTAGTGGATTAATGTCCTGTGCGCCTTCCTTAGTTTTCCTGGTATAGTTTTTGACACTATTAATGGGTCATAATGATATAAGTTTCAAGAGTAACTAGATTGAACTACTAATTACTGATAACGCACAGCATCCTTAGAACAAACAGCTATGCCAAGAATCTCTAAAACTTTCAATGGAATCAAATAGTTTTAGAGAAATGGGCCAAGTTACTTAAACAAAAGGATATAATTCTGATGAAGTCACTACAACATTCACAAGTATGTAGCTTGGCAAACTTCTTTGTGGATCTAGGAAAAATTTAACTCTTCCCTCAGATACCTGACAATCAAGAGCATGTTCCCTTATAGGTACTTTGCTCATGCAAGCTTTGTCTTCATAGATTTTCCTAGACTGGGTTTTTACATACATACTGTATCCCAAGGCACTTCCCCCAATTTTGGGGGTTAGCTGGCTTTTTATGAGAAGAAAAAGAGTTTATTTCTAAAAACATAGAAATCATATTTCTAGAATAAGTGAACGGGGTACTCTATAATTCCCGTCACTTTTGCTATACCTTGAGGATAATATAGGATTCTCATTTGTTCTTGAAGCCCTAGCTTTGGGTTTCATTTCTTTGACTCTTTAAACTAATTGAGAAGAGAAAGAGTTTTTTCTATTGAGAACACAGAAATCATATTTCTAGAATAAGTGAACGGGGTACTTTATAATACCCGTCACTTTTGCTATACCTTGAGGACAATTTAGGATTCTCATTTGTTCCTGAAGCCCTAGCTTTGGGTTTAATTTCTTTGAATCTTTAAACTAATTGATAAAAAAAGGTTTTTTTCTATTGAAAACACAAAAACATTTCTAGAATAAGTGAACGGGGTACTCTATAATTCCCGTCACTTTTGCTAAACCTTGAGGACAATTTAGGATTCACATTTGTTCCTGAAGCCCTAGCTTTGGATTTCATTTCTTTGAATCTTTAAACTAATTGATAAAAAAAAAATTTGTATTGAAAAAACAGAAACATTTCTAGAATAAGTTAACGGGGTACTCTATAATTCCCGTCACTTTTGCTATACCTTGAGGACAATTTAGGATTCTCATTTGCTCCTGAAGCCCTACCTTTGAGTTTCATTTCTTTGACTCTTTAAACTAATTGATAAAAAAGAAAAAAAATTTCTAATGAAAACACAAACATTTCTAGGATAAGTTAACAGGGTACTCTATAATTCCCGTCACTTTTGCTAAACCTTGAGGACCATTTAGGATTCACATTTTTTCCGGAAGCCCTAGCTTTGGATTTAATTTCTTTGAGTCTTTAAACTGACTCATTTGTAGTGCCAAGAGACCTGTAGCTCTAGACTAGTGCAGCACCACACAAATTGGTCTTGATTTCTTTGAATCTTCAAACTAATTGACTTATTTTTAGGGTGTCCGGGGAAACTAAATTCTTGAGCTAAGACAAACAACCTAGTAGCTACTTGGAATAGTGAAGTTCACTTGTTTATTTTTCTGATAATGAAGTATAGGGTGGAGAATTGGCATGAAAAAAAAATGGCAAATGCACGTAAAGAAAGGCGTAGATCTTCTGTTTGAAGGATGGGGAGCTGCAAGCGTCAGGAAACAAGAAACACAGGGAGAACTTAAATTCTAGTCACCGAACTCCCACGGAGGACTAATTTACTATAGTCCATTTCTTTTAGCGATGCAGATTTGCACCGACTCGCAGCGGTGCCCTTTTAGCTCGGAAAATTTTCCTGATCGCTGATTGGTTAGAATTATCTCGTCCAACCAATCAGCGATCAGGAAACTTTTCCGAGCTAAAAGGGCACCGCTACGAGTCGGTGCAAATCTGCATTGCTAAAAGAAATGGACGATAGTACTAGCTTTCTTCTTCTTCTTTGTCTGCATCTTTTCCCACCTTTATGTGGGGTCAATGTTTCTTGCCAGCTTTCTTCATCTACCTCTGTCCCACACTTCATCACCGGTTAATCCCTTTGATCGAAGGTCATCCCTGATACGGTCCACCCACCCTCGCCCTGGTCACCCTCTCCTTCTCGCTCCCCGTACCTCCATTTGCATCACTCTCCTCCCAATACACTTTACTCGCACTAGCTTTACTGAGTTAAATTCAGGTAGAACTACTGTAGTTACTTGTTGTTGTGGCCTAATGGTAACGTCTGTGCCTGGTGATTGCCAGACTGCGGTTCGAGTCCCACTCAAACTCGTTAGTCCCCTTTGTCTGAAACCTAAGGATGGGTGGTTTGGGAGAGCCTATAACTCTACCTGCTGAGTCATGAGCAGCCATTGCCTGGTCCTCCTTGGTTCTACCTTGGGTGGAGAGAGACCTTGGACGCTCAGGGGGTTAACTATTGTAATGTAATTGTTCAGTGGCTACTTTCCTCTTGGTAAGGGTAGAAAAGACTCTTTAGCTATATTAAGCAGCTCTTCTAGAAGGACACTCCCAAATCAAAGCATTGTTCTCTAGTCTTAAGGTAGTGCCATAGCCTCTGTACCATGGTCTTCCACTGTCTTGGGGTAGAGTTCTCTTGCTTGAGGGTACACTCGAGTACGCTATTCTATCTTATTTCTCTTCCTCTTTTTATTTTGAAATGTTTAAAGTTTATATATAATAGATTTATTTTAATGTTATTATTCTTAAACTTCTCTTATAGTATATTTCCTTATTCCCTTTCCTCACTGAGCTATTTTCCCTTTTGGAGCATTTGGGCTTATAGCATCCTGCTTTTTCAACTAGGGTTGTAGCTCAGCAAGTGATAATAATAATAATAATAATAATATATATATGGTCAGTCTCTAGGGCATTGTTCTGCATGCTAGGGCAATGTCACTGTCCCTTGCCTCTGCCATTCATGAGCGGCCTTTAAAAAAACAGGGAGTAAATGCTACATGGGTTAATTCTCTACTTGTTCTGCATATAGCCACCTTTAAGACTTGCTCAGAAAAAAAGACAATGGATTGACGAGCTAAGAAAATTTACGGGTATAGATTGGCATATAAAGAGAGGCAAGTGGAAGGACATGACTGAGGCCTTTGTCCTGCAGTGGACTAGTAATGCTTGATATATATATATATATATATATATATATTCAGCTGTTTTTAGTCCGCTGCAGGACAAAGGCCTCAGTCATGTCCTTCCACTTGCATCTGTTTATATATATATATATATATATATATCAAGCATTACTAGTCCACTGCAGGACAAAGGCCTCAGTCATGTCCTTCCACTTGCATCTGTTTATATATATATATATATATATATATATCAAGCATTACTAGTCCACTGCAGGGCAAAGGCCTCAGTCATGTCCTTCCACTTGCATCTGTTTATATATATATATATATATATATATATATGGTAATTCCATAACAACCTAAGAATCACAACAACAAAGACACAAAGACAAAAATAACAACCAAAAAAAATAACCAGGATACCAAATAATAACACGACCTTCAACGGACTTCATCGTACACTTGGCAACCCGCAAGTCCATACAGCATAGTTGCCATGTTTTCTAGATGAGAAAAAAGGCTAACTTTTAATCAACCACAGCTTTAAAAGGCCAAAACATTATAAGAAAAAGTGTAAATAGATAATATTTAAGGCCCAGCTTTTTCATGATGTTAATAAAGGCCATCAATCAATTAAAAAAAGGCTAAAATTTGTGTTTTTTTTTCGGCTAGAAAAAGACCAACATGGCAACTCTACCGTTGCAAAAGAGAAATTTCTTATTTTAAACTGGTTTGCCTCTCCTGGGGAGACATCAGATTCTAATATTAGGCCTGAGAGATTTATTTTTTAATTTTTTTATTTTTTAGGCTTTTGTTTTTTGTTAATGGTAGTTTGAAAGGGTGTGGTTACTGTGTTTTTTTTAATGAGGTTTTATATATATATATATATATATATATATAGTGAGATTTATAAAAATATGAAATAACTCACTCACCTTGAGGATGATTTTGATGAAATAATTATATATTTGATTCTCTCTCTCTCTCTCTCTCTCTCTCTCTCTCTCTCTCTCTCTCTCTTCAAGGAGAACTTGTTTGAAACGTGAAATCTCACCAAAAATCACTTAATTTCACTGAAAAACGAATCAATTTTCAAAAAAAAACTTTTATTTTCTATAATTCACTATTCATTTTCAATTTTACACTCTTCAGTTCTTCTCAAGTCATTTTTAATTTGTATTTTTCACTTTCAAAGGTTTGGGAAACTAGATTTATAAAGTTTCAGTGTTTAGAAACACGTTTCAAAGTTTAGTAACGAGTTTCAGCTATTAGTATTCACGAATACGTTGCTATTTCAGGTAACGTTTGTCACACTGGAAACCACTAAAATAACTGCCTTATTCAACCTGTCACAGCACTCCTAGGAGGTACCTCTTCGTGTCTACCGGTATAAGAGGTACCTCTTAGTATCTACGATCTATAAGAGGTACCTCTTAGTGTCTACGATCTATAAGAGGTACCTCTTCTCGCTTGCAATCTGCGTATAGGACAGTTTCTGGCATCCTACTCCACAGAGGTACCTCTCTTCGCTTAGAGGTACCTCTTCGTGTCTACCGGTATAAGAGGTACCTCTTAGTGTCTACGATCTATAAGAGGTACCTCTTCTCGCTTGCAATCTGCGTATAGGACGTTTCTGGCATCCTACTCCAAAGGGGTACCTCTCTTCGTCCGCCTCCTGAAGTGTCCACCCCGTTCCCTTTTAAAACTCGCGCTCCACGAGGAATCTTCCTCCACGGAGGAGCGCCTTTTGGACAGTGCACTTCGGAATCCTCGCAAGGTGAGAGAGAGAGAGGGAGACACACACACACACACACACATACAGGCTGCTGCTGCTGCTGCTGTTGCTCCGAGAAGGCTAAACAGGTAGGTTTGTTCTCCAGAGGGAGGAGCCATGAGGAGTAGCTCAGGGACAACCACTTTTAGGTGATCTCTCTCTCTCTCTCTCTCTCTCTCTCTCTCTCTCTCTCTCTCTCAACTGAAATGATGACGGTTTACCTCCCTCCCTCCCTCCTGCTGGAGCTGCTGCCCTCCCGGAGGAGGAGGGCCTGCCTAAAGGTCAACCTTCTTACCTCTCCAGGATCCATCATAATTCAACCCCGATGTCCAGGTCCTTGCAAACGGCGACCAGCTGTCTAGGTCTTCTCAATCTTCAACCAATCACCAGGTCTTCTCAAACTTCAACCAGTCCTCAGGTCATCTCAAACTTCAACCAATCCTCAGGTCATCTCAAACTCCAATCAACCTCCAGGTTCTCACAAACTTCAACCCATTCCCAGACCTTTTCAACCTCAACCAATCTTCAGGTTCTCACAAACTTCAACCAATCTCCAAGCAGTCACAAACTTCAACCAATGACAGGTCTTTTCAGACCTCGACCAATGACACATCTTTTTCAAACCTCAACCAATCCCAAGTCTTTTCAAACCTCAACCAATCTCATGTCTTTTCAAACCTCAAATAACCCTTTAAACCTCGACCAATCCCAGGTCTTTTCAACCTTCAATCAGCACCAAGGTTTTTCAAACCTTATCCAATCCCCAGGTCTTTTCAAACTTTAAACAATCCTCAGGGCTTTGCAAACCTTAACCAATCCCAGGTATTTTCATATTTCAACCAATCACAGGTTTTTTCAAATTTCAACCAATCCAAGGTCCTTTCAAGCCTCAAACAATCCAGGGCCTTTCAAACCTTAACCATTCCCAAATCTTTTCAAACCTCAACCAATCTCAGGTATCTTCAACCCTCAACCAATCCCAGGTCTTTTAAAACCTCAACCAATCTTAGGTCTTTACAAACCTCAACCAATCCCGTCTTTTAAAATCTTAACCAATCATAGGTCTTTTTAAACCTCAACCAATCCAGGGCTTTTCAAACTTCAACCAATTAGGTATCTACAAACTTCAACCAATCTCAAGTCTTCAAACCTCAACCAATTTCAAGTCTTTTGAAAACTTAACCAATTTCAGGTATCTTCTAACCTAAACCAATCCCAGCTCTTTTCAAACCTCAACCAATCTCAGAAATCCTCAAACCTCAACCAATCTAAGATCTTCTCAAACCTCAACCAACCTCAGCTATCTTCAAACCTCAACCAATCCCAGGTCTTTTCAAACCTTAATCTCACGTATCTTCAAACCTCAACCAATCAGGTATCTTCAAACCTCAACCAGTCTCAAGTCTTTTCAAACCTTAACCAATCTCAGGTCTTTTCAAAGCTCAACCCATCTCAGGTATCTTATAACCTCAACCAATCTCAGGTCTTTTCAAACTTCAACCAATCTCGGGTCTTTTCAAATCTCAACTAATCTCAAGTATCTTCAAACCTTAACCAATCCCAGGTCTTTTCAAACCTCAACCAATCTCGGCTATCTTCAAACCTCAACCAATCCCAGGTTTTTACAAACCTCAGCCAATCTCAGGTATCTTCAAACCTCAACCAATCCCAGGTTTTTACAAACCTCAGCCAATCTCAGCTATCTTCAAACCTCAACCAATCTCAGGTCTTTTCAAACCTCAACCAATCTCGGCTATCTTCAAACCTCAACCAATCCCAGGTTTTTACAAACCTCAGCCAATCTCAGCTATCTTCAAACCTCAACCAATCTCAGGTCTTTTCAAATTTCAACCAATCCCAGGTCTTTTCAAACCTCAACCAATCTCAGCTATCTTCAAACCTCAACCAATCCCAGGATTTTACAAACCTCAGCCAATCTCAGGTATCTTCAAACCTCAACCAGTCTCAAGTCTTTTCAAACCTTTACCAATCCCAGGTCTTTTCAAACCCCAACCAATCTCATGTCTTTTCAAACCTCAACTAATCTTAGGTATCTTCAAACCTCAACCAATCCCAGGTCTTTTCAAACCCCAACCAATCTCATGTCTTTTCTAACCTCAACTAATCTTAGGTATCTTCAAACCTCAACCAATCCCAGGTCTTTTCAAACCTTAACCAATCCCAGGTCTTTTCAAACCTCAACTAATCTCTGGTATTTTCAAGCCTCAACCAATTTCAAGTATCTTCAAACCTCAACCAATCTCAGGTCTTTTCAAACTTCAACCAATCCCAGGTTTGTTCAAACCTCAACCAATTCTTAGGCCTTCACAAACTCCTGTATCCTCTTAAAGCCTGCTCATTATATGCAAAAAAAATACTATTTACTGTTTTTTTATTATTATTATTTTTCCAATATATTTTTTTATCATTTCGTCATTTTCTTACCTGTTTTGTTTCTCGTTTTTCTTTCTGGGGATTTCCGTTATGTCTTCATTTTCTTTTTTTTTTCTTTTCTTTCCTTCTTCAATCGCCTCACGTCTCGATGTTGCCAACAGCATGATCACTAGTTTCCCCGTGTCAATGTGTTTTACTTTAGGTATCCAGGTATCCATTTCAATTGTTATTTCAATCCCAGCTGGAGAGAGAGAGAGAGAGAGAGAGAGAGAGAGAGAGAGAGAAGCCCTAGCTTCAAATCTAGTTACTAAGAGGAATAGACCCATGAGCAGCAACTAGCATTTTACAAACTAGACGCATGATGAGAGAGAGAGAGAGAGAGAGAGGAGAGAGAGAGAGAGAGAGAAGTTTTCGTCCTAAAGGTCGGTAGAGCCTTAAATTTATCCCTGGTTTAGTGGATATTGTAGAAAAAAAAAAGAACTAGTCTCATGTGTGAGTTATTCAACCACGGTAGATAAAAAAAAACCAGTTTAAGTAGCCTAGCTATCCCTAGACTTATGCTACTAAGTCAAAACTTTGTTTGTTTCATTTTCATTGTTATAAAGCTATTTCTTTTTGTATTTTTATCTTATAATCTTCAATAACACGCCTGGCGTCTGTCAATTGTTTTGCCTTGTTTAACAAGGTTGAAGTTCTATGCAAAACAAGGGTACCTGGGTTTGTAAATGGGCATATAACTGTTCCAGAAGCCGTTAGAATTGGCTAAGCTTAGGCCAATATATTCTCTGGCTAAACATCAATTTCCTGAGCTGATTCATTTTTTCGTCTCTTAGTGTTATTCCTATCATTATTCTTTCCATAGCTCTCCTAGTTGTAACTAGCTTATGTTCTAAGGCTTTAGTAAGACTCTTTAAGTTTCTGATACATAAGTTAATACTTTTAGGATCATATGATTTAACACTTTTCTTTTTATAGAAACTGTCATTTTACTTTTCATAATCTCTTTCTCTTAGTGTTATTCCCACCATTATTCTTTCCATAGCTCTTCCTAGTTGTAACTAGCTTATGTTCTAAGGCTTTAGTAAGACTTAAGTTTCTGATACATAAGTTAATACTGTTAGGACAATATGATTAAACACTTTTCTTTTTAAAGAAACTGTCATTTTACTTTTCATAATCTCATTCTCTTAGTTTTATTCCCATCCTTATTCTTTCAATAGCTCTCCTAGTTGTAACTAGCTTATGTTCTAAGGCTTTAGTAAGACTCTTAAGTTTCTGATACATAAGTTAATACTTTTAGGACCATATGATTAAACACTTTGCTTTTTAGAGAAACTCATTTTACTTTTCATATTCTCATTCTCTTGGTGTTATTCCCACCATTATTCTTTCCATAGCTCTTCCTAGTTCTAACTAGCTTAAGTTCTAAGGCTTTAGTAAGACTCTTAAGTTTCTGATACATAAGTTAATACTATTAGGACCATATGATTAAACACTTCTTTTTAAAGAAACTGTCATTTTACTTTTCATAATCTCATTTTGTTTACCAAAAGCTCTCCATTATCCTTTTAATGTCTGTCTCATGTCATGGGGAAACACTTAATGTCTGTCTTAAGTAAGTATATTCATTAACAATCTCTAGAGGTTTGTATATAACCATTATTTGTCGTCTCTGCATTTTCATTGAGCATTATCTTAGTTTTACTCATTCATTTTCAGTCCAACATCTCTGCTTTCTCTGCTCTAATCTTCAATCATCTTTTTTAATTCCTCCCATGATTCACTAAACACAACTGTGCCATCTACAAATCATAAGTTTTTAAGGTATAACTTATTTAGATTAATTCCTACATTTTCCCTAATTTAAATTCTCAAAAATCTTTTATATACGCTGTGAATAATTTTGGAGAAATGGGGTCTCCCTATCTAACTCCTTTCTCAATTGGAATATTCTCACTATCTATATGTAGTTTTAGGTTTGCTGTACTTCCCGTATAGATATCTTCATCTATTCGTTGTCTGTAAGGGGCTCTCGTTACTGCTGAAGTTTTGATAGATTCAAAAGCTTTCTCATAATCTCCTCTCTTGGTTGATTGAAGTCTAGCTGTCTTTCTATGTAGCTTATTATTATTATTATTACTAGCCAAGCTACAACCCTAGTTGGAAAAGCAAGATGCTATAAGCCCAAGGGCTCCAATAGGGAAAAATAGCATGAACTTTGTAAATGTCTCATATATTACTGCGAGTAAACTTATTAGGCAGTGATTTTTAAGACATAGGCTGGACTTGAATGCGATATAACGAAAATGGCTGATAATAATTTGGATATTAAAAATAACCGCGTAAATCTATAGAAAATGGTAAAAAAGAATGGTAAGGAAGAGAAGACGACAGATTGACGTATGGTTGGTAGCCTAGGATCAAATATGACCCTAGATATTAGCAGCCCGAGTGCTGTACCACTCAGAAATGTAGGGTTTTATGGAAGCGCGTCAGGGGTGAACGGCGCAATATTTATGAGGGTGTTTGATGTACTGCGAATGTGCCCTCAGTGACATCATGCTGCATTTTTCTATGATCAGCCAAGCTGTACTAGTCAGGAACACCCAAACTAGATTGGTTTGCTGTGAGCGATCAGATAAAAGTTTCCCGCCATCACCATTCCGCAGCGACCAGCGTGGTGATGAAAACTGGCCAAATCCCAGACATGATAAAGACATGTATGAGGCCTTTGTCCTGCGGTGGACTAGAAATGGCTGTATATATATATATATATATATATATGTATATATATATATATATATATATGAACCCTGTTCATAATACTAGACATACAGTTAATTCTAATAGCCAGGCCTTCTCCCTCATGAGGCTCAATACTACACAGTATTCTAGAAGCTTTATCCCACCTGTGACCAGATTGTGGAATGATCTTCCTAATCGGGTAGTAGAATTTGTGAAATTTAAAAAGTTAAAACTTGCAGCAAATTATTTTATGTTGAACAGACTGGCATAAGTCTTTTTATAGTTTATATAGGAAATATCTGTTTTGATGTTGTTACTATTTATAGAATACTTTATTAATTGATGATTATTTCTTATATCGTTTATTTATTTCCTTATTTCCTTTCCTCACTGGGCTATTTTTTCCCCTGTTGGAGCCCTTAGGCTTATAGCAATTCGCTTTTCCAATTGGAGTTGTAGCTTAGCTAGTAACAAGGTTAAAATTTCATTAGAGAGAGAGAGAGAGAGAGAGAGAGAGAGGAGAGAGAGAGAGAAATACATCGTTCTTAACACTTTTATTTCTTAAATTTCTTGTTAATCACACGAAAAGAGAGGTGAGAGAGAGAGAGAGAGAGAGAGAGAGAGAGAGATAATACATTGTTCTCTACTCTTTTATTTCTTAGATTTCTTGTTAATCACACGAAAGAGAGAGAGAGAGAGAGAGAGAGAGAGAGAGAGAGAGAGAGAGATAATACATTGTTCTCTACTCTTTTATTTCTTAAATTTCTTGTTAATCACACGAAAAGAGAGAGAGAGAGAGAGAGAGAGAGAGAGAGAGAGAGAGAAATACATGGTTCTCTACACTTTTATTTCTTAAATTTCTCGTTAATCACACGAAAAAAAAGTAAATTAGGCCAATAGAAACAGACTAGGCCTAACTCCTTAACCCACAAAATAACTGTTTCATCACTCTGGAAGCTTCGAACTGGCCCTTTTTTATGGCGTCACAAAAGGTTAGGTCTTTGAAGACATGCTAAATGGTATCGCTCTGGGGAAAAGGGTCATATATACACGGATAGCCCTTGTTTTGAATTCTAGCCCTTGCTACCCACGGTGGGCACACGTGACAGGTTTAGGGGAGGCTTGGACTACACCCTCTCTCTCTCTCTCTCTCTCTCTCTCTCTTCTTCTCTCTCTCTGTCATCATAGAATACTGATAGGAATTATCTCTTAATTCATTTAAAGAATTCTCTTGTCTTTTCCTGATTACAGCAATCTCTCTCTCTCTCTCCTCTCTCTCTCTCTGCCATCATAGAATATTGGTAGGAATTATCTCTTAATTCATTTAAAGAATTCTCTTGTCTTTCCTGTAGTGATTACAGCAATAATCTCTCTCTCTCTCTCTCACTCTCTCTCTCTCTCTCTCTCTCTCTCAACATAGAATATTGATAGGAATTATCTCTTAATTCATTTAAAGAATTCTCTTGTCTTTCCTGTAGTGATTACAGCAATATCTCTCTCTCTCTCTCTCTCCTCTCTCTCTCTCTGCCATCATAGAATATTGATAGGAATGATCTCTTAATTCATTTAAAGAATTATCTGGTCTTTCCTGTAGTGATTGCAGAAATCTCTCCTCTCTCTCTCTCTCATCTCTCTCTCTCTCTCTCTGTAGCGAAGCTCCCCGCTCACTTCCTTGGAAATTACCTTTTTTTATAACTAGATGCCAGTAATATCACTTTTCTATCTAGCTACCAATCTAGGACCAGGGAGGTCAAGGCAATGGCCAGTCATGTCACCCTATCACCGACAGTGAAGCATCTCTTGTAATACAATTCACTGATGTGTCTTTCCGTTCTTCAACCTTTAAAATAGTCCTTGTTGCTGTTGCATAGCCTTCCCATTCATTTAAATTTATCAAATACTCACTCCTTCGAGCTAGCCCTCTAAGTACTCATTCCAGCCAGCTAGCCCCTAAGTACTCACACCTTCGAGCTAGCCCCCTGAGTACTCACTCCTTTGAGCTAGCCCCCTAAGTACTCACTCCAGCGAGCCTAGCCCCCCTAAGTACTCACTCCAGCGAGCTAGCCCCACTAAGTACTCACTCCAGTGAGCTAGCCCCACTAAGTACTCACTCCAGTGAGCTAGCCCCCTAGGTACTCACTCCAGCGAGCTAGCCCCACTGGGTACTCACTCCCAGCGAGCTAGCCCTCTAAGTACTCACTCCTTCGAGCTAGCCCTCTAAGTACTCACTCCAGCGAGCTAGCCCCTTAAGTACTCACTCCAGCGAGCTAGCCCCTAAGTACTCACTCCAGCGAGTTAGCCCCTAAGTACTCACTCCTTCGAGCTAACCCCTAAGTACTCACTCCAGCAAGCTAGCCCCTAAGTACTCACTCCTTCGAGCTAGCCCCCTAAGTACTCACTCCTTCGAGCTAGCCCCTAAGTACTCACTCCTTCGAGCTAGCCCTCTAAGTACTCACTTCCAGCGAGCTAGCCCCTAAGTATTCACTCCTTCGAGCTAGCCCCTAAGTTCACTCCTTCAAGCTAGCCCTCTAAGTACTCACTCCAGCGAGCTAGCCCCTAAGTACTCACTCCTTCGAGCTAGCCCCATAAGTACACAACTCCGAGGTAGCCCTCTAAGTACTCACTCCAGTGAGCTAGCCCCACCAAGTACTCACTCCAGCGAGCTAACCCCACTAAGTACTCACTCCAGTGAGCTAACCCCCACCAAGTACTCACTCCAGTGAGCTAGCCCCACTAAGTACTCATTCCAGCGAGCTAGTCCCCTAAGTACTCACTCCAGTGAGCTAGCCCCACTAAGTACTCACTCCAGTGAGCTAGCCCCACTAAATACTCACTCCAGTGAGCTAGCCCTCTAATTACTCACTTCAGCGAGCTAGCCCCGCCTAAGTACTCTTTCCATCGAGCTAGCCCTCTAAGTACTCACTCTAGCGAGCTAGCCCTCTAAGTACTCACTCCAGCCTAAGTACTCACTCCAGCGAGCTAGCCCTCTACATACTCACTCCAGCGAGCTAGCCCCACTAAGTACTCACTCCTTCGAGCTAGCCCCCTAAGTACTCACTCCTTCGAGCTAGCCCACTAAGTACTCACTTCATCGAGCTAGCCCCTTAAGTACTCACTCCAGCCAGCTAGCCCCCTAAGTACTCGCTTCATCGAGACTCACTTGTATGATAACACTATCTGCATTTACCCTCCCGCATCTAGAAGCACTCCCTGCTGTTTCCATGACCCATAAGGTATTAAAATATAATTGCTTCAGTGGTTAAGTGCTCAGACTGCTAATTGCTGGGTCCGCTTTCACCCAGAAGGCTTACCCAGTTGTTAATGGGTTTTTCATCATTTTCTTGGGTGAAGAAGAAAGGTCCTTAAACACACCCACATACACACACACGTAGTATATATTATATATATATATAAAACCCAGCACTGGAATATATGACTGGATAACTCTCTCTCTCTCTCTCTCTCTCTCTCTCCCTCTCTCTCTCCCCACACACACAAACTACAAACTCATCGCCAAACCTTGTATTATGACTATACCTGTATTCAAATACATACAAACATACGCACAAATACATGGTAACAATAAGAGAGAGAGAGAGGAGAGAGAGAGAGAGAGAGAGAGAGAGAGAGATAAGACCCATACTAGGATCCAATGTAACGGAATATTCTAAAGTTAACGGTATTCTGGTCACCACTCTCTCTCTCTCTCTCTCTCTCTCTCTCTCTCTCTCTCTCGTTGTGCCGGTCGACTTGGTAAAAACTGGGCACTTACGGATTCTGAATAAGAACACTAGCCTTCTCTCTCTCTCTCTCTCTCTCTCTCTCTCTCTCTCTCTCTTTTAGCAGCGGAACCGCCTTATTGAAGGCCGTTCAGTTTTTGCCTCATCATAGGCCAAGAAATAGCTATGATATATATATATATATATATATACTGTATATATATATCTATATATATTAATATATATATATATTATATATTATATATATATATATATATATATTGTGTGTGTGTGTATTGTATGTATGTATGTGATTTTTAAATTGCTAAAAGGGTATATACTGAAAATTATATACACAAAGTTCTCTCTCTCTCTCTCTCATCTCTCTCTCTCTCTCTCTCATCCAATACTAATAAGTTATTAAAACAATTTTTTAAATAAAAAACAACAATCTATAGACCTATGCTAATGTTTATGATTTTGCAAGAAAAGAATATAGCTAAATCAAAATCAATAAATTATCTATGGAGTTTATAGAATATTGGGAGACAGCTTAATGTAGAAATAGGGAAATTTATATACCTCTGTGTAGTCCTTGCAATGTAGCAGAGGCCATTTCATACGTAATGATATAATAAGAAATATAATCTGCAAAGAAAGCATCTAGAAGTAAAATTAACAAATTAAATGGCTCTTTGAATATATTAGGAAAACGCGAAGAAAATTATATACAGAAGGTGAAAACTTTTTATAACATTTCTAATTAAAAATTAATTTACTAAACACATTATAATCACCTGTAAAATTAATTATTCAACAGAGGAATAAGAATTTAAATTCAGTCTCTGAACCCACATATATGTTCTTTTGTAAATAGACTACATTCAATACAACGATTTGCAATGGACAAACCACAGGAGTTTTTTTTTTAAATATATATCAATGTATTTATCAATGCATTTAAATGGAAATGTTTTAATAAAGTATCATATATATATTTTGCACTATTAAAACAATATCAATGTTGAATAAAAGGTCTTAAGGTATTAATTTAAGCCTCATTTGGGAAAGTTAACATATTCATAAACATTTAGTGAAGGAATTAATATTTACTAACAAACTAACACTATAATTTGTCAACTGTATATATTAGATTTATTATTTTATCTTAAATATTTACAGGGGAGTAAAATGGCTCCAAGAATTGGGCCAGATCTCCTACTAAAATAGAAGAAGAAAAAGAAGAATACATTACTGAAATACTACAGAGTAATACCATGCGCTGACTACTGTATCAATGTTTATTAATTCTAGAAAAGTGCAAATTTTAATCTCAAGGTAAGAAGAAAAGATATAATAGGCTGAGATTTTTAAGTTAAGATATATTTAAACTATTTTATTTCATGTATATGTAGGCTTAAGGCACAGGACAACAGTAGAGAATTGATATAATAATTAAAGTATTCTTTGGTATTTGGGAAAATATCTTTAAAATCTGTGTTAGGAATTTCTAAGCTGCCTGGCCCCAGCGAAAAGGTTGATATGACTCCTACCCTAATCTATCCTAGGGTGCTGATTCCTATCCTAACTTACAATCCTTGGGTTAGGAATTCTCGCCCGATAGTATCCTGTTATTATCCGCGGTATCTCTATCCTTGTAAGTTAAGAAGGGTAGGCTATATTAGCAACCATCGCCTGTCCTTCCTTGGTCCTACCCTGGGTGAAAATGGGATTGATCACTGATCTTATATTTATATGGTCCTGTTTTGGTAAAATTATAGTTTACAGACGGGACCAGTTAAGAATGGTAGGCTATATTAGCAACCATCGCCTGTCCTTCCTTGGTCCTTACCCTGGGTGAAGATGGGGTTGATCACTGATCTTATATTTATATGGCCCGTTTTGGTAAAATTATAGTTACGGACTGGACCACAAAGCTTTTTTCTCCGTCCGTAACTATAATGAAACCTCTGTTCCTTTCCTCTGGCTATCGTATGAGACCTTTGGTCTTCTAACCTGACCTAGGGGGCAGGTTCCTCCATAACCTCTGAATTATCTGAGAATTAGTTGTTTTTTCACACATGTCTATTGCCATTTTAGAATTAAGCATTTGCTGGCCCTACTTAAAGAGGCTAAATTTGTGTTCCATGATAAAAAATAAAAAAAAAACCTTGGTAGGCTACCATCAATACCAATGATGAAATAACAAATGGTTTGAAATGTATGTTTTTTGTTTTTGTTTTTGTTTTGTTTCCATTGTTTGTGGTGGCCTAGTGGTAGCGTCCTGCCTGGTGATTGCGAGACTGATGTTCGAGTCCCGCTCAAACTCAATAGTTACTTTGGTCGCTGTAACCTCACCATCCTTGTGAGCTAAGGATGGGGGTTTTGGGAGCCCATAGGTCTATCTGCTGAGTCATCAGCAGCCATTGCCTGACTCTCCTTGGTCCTAGCTTGGGTGGAAAGGGGGCTTGGGCACTGATCATATGCATATATAGTCAGTCTCTAGGACATTGTCCTGCTCGATAGGGTAATGTCACTTCCCTTGCCTTTGCCATTCATGGGCAGCCTTCAAACCTTCAATTCTCAGTGCTAAATTAAAAATGGAGTAATTACTCAAAAATGTCACTATTTGTGATTTTTATATTTTTAAACATCTGACTTACCCGGTAGTTATATATATATAGCTTACATCCCTGACGTCACGGCAGAAATTTCAAAACTCGCGGCAATCGCTGATTGGGTAGCCAGGTGTACCACCAGTGTGCCCTCTACCCAGGTATCTGGAACCATTCCAGTCATTCTTCAGATCTTCCCTGCCGCCGCACCGGCGACATCGTTGGATTTTTCACTCGCTGTAACCTGTATAATTGCAGTTATCTTGGTGACGTACAATTTGGTTTTGGCTTTCGCTCGTTCGGATTTGCTTTTGGATTTTCTTGAACCACTATTGAATTTTGTTATTTTGACCCTTGCTCATTTGATCTCTCTTTAAAATATTCAATTTTCAATATTTAACTTAGCCGGTGATTATATAGCTGCAACTCTGTTGCTCGACAGACAACTCTACGGTAAAAACTCGCCAGCGATCGCTACACAGGTTGCGGGTGTGCCCAACAGCGCCATCTGTCGACCAGATACCCAGTTCTCAATGTAAACAAAGACTCAATGTTCTCTCTGTCGAGGTGTCGACAAGACGTACTTTACTCGCTGTTGCTAAACTGGAGTTTTTCACATCTAATTGGTGAAGTACTATATTCTAGTTTTGAGCTTTCGCTGTGCAGGGTTTCTCTTCACACAAATCCTTGAACTCTTTTTGATAACGGATTCTTTGTTGATGACTTTTTGATAGTTTTTTGGAATTTCCCTTGACCAATTCAAAATGGCTGACCCTTCACAAGTCCCCAAATTTAGGAAGTGCAATGCTAGGGACTGTTCAAGGCGTCTTCCGAAGGCTTCTTTCGACCCTCACACTGTTTGTTCCAATTGTCGGGATAAAACCTGTCAATTGGAAGATCGGTGTGAGGAGTGCGTTGGCCTTTCGGAATTCGATTTTATCGAATTTCAAAAGTATACATGTAGGCTAGAGAGAGATAGAGTTAGGAGAAGTTCTTCTCGTTCTATTGATATATCCTCTCCTCATGCCCCACAACCTATTCCTTCCCCTGTAGTGGTTGCTCCTAACCCCCCTCCTGGCACTCAGGAACCATCGATGGCTGATATGATGCGTGCCATCCAGGCTCTGGGTGAGAGAGTTGAGTCCCTTGCTAGTGACCGTAATCAGCTCATGGCGGATGTGAAGGAGCTTAAGTGCCAAAGTGCAGTGGGAAGTGCTAAAGTGCCGAGTGATAGTGTTGTGGATAGTGTTGCGCTTGAGGGTTCGTCTGTTCGTGCCTGTCGTCCTCCTAGTCCGGGACCTCTTGTAAGCTCCCAAGTCCAGGGGAGAAGCAATGTCGTACGACGCATGGGTTCGAGAGGCTTTAATCAGCGAACAGACGTTCCCTCCGTGGTATCGGGCGTATCTACCCAAGATCGCTCCTACCTAACTAAGACGAGAGGTGTTTCTCGCAAGAAACTTTGGACCAAGGTCTCGCGACCGTTAAAACGTAAGTCGGTCCCTTCAGCACAAGTCCAACGGCCCGGTTGTAGCCACTGGGTCAGTTCGGACTCGCTGCCGTCATCCGAGGACTGCTCACCGCCTAAGAGAGGCAAAGCGGTACCGCTTCAGACAGTAACACCGTCTGTCGCCGCACCTGCTCCTGTAGACCCTAAGTGGTCTCTACTGCAAGACATGCAGTCTAAACTTATGTCTCTGATGCAGGACTTTCGTACGGAGAAGGTTGCTGCCGCACCAGCTAGTGCAGTACCTAGCCTACAACCCTCCACACGATCGATTGTGCGTCCTGTGGACGCTGAGGTAACCTTCTCACGCACACCAGTTGAGAGAGTTCCTCCACCCATGCGTTCCAGTGTGATCTGCCAGCCGCATGTTGACGTTAAGCGACGCACGGAGGTTGCCGTTGACGTTCTGGAGGTTCAACAACCGTCAGAGTTGCTTTGTTTTGACGCTGTGCGTCAACCTCCGCAACCCAGTGTGGTTTCCACTGCGCACCCACATCAGTCCAGACAGTCTGGAGTAGACGCTGTGCATCTCCGCGCTGCCATGGTTGTTGCCAGCTCACAGACTGGGCAGCAGTTCCATGACGTTGCGTCCGGCTCAGTCACGCATGCACCAGTGCGACCGGACTCAGCGAACCAGCCGTTACCCACTCCGTTGCCGTTTCCTCATCAGTTGTCGGATGAGGAACTTTCTGATGATGATGTTGCTGCACACATAGATGAACCACAATCAGATTTGGACGAGCCTAAGTCTACTCAACCCTCTTTGGACTTTAGAAAAGTTTTGGCCATTTTCAAAGAGCTGTTTCCGGACCAGTTTGTTTCTGTGGCTCCTCGTTCTCCGCCTTCAGAGTTTGTGTTAGGCATGCCGTCTACCACTCCTGCCTTTACTAGACTCGTCCTCGCACGCTCGTCCAAGAGAGCTTTGCGGGTGATAGGAGAATGGTTGCAGTCCAAGAAGAGTTTAGGGAAGACAGCCTTTGCGTTTCCCCCTGCTAGACTCTTCTAGATCGAGCGTCTGGTATGCCACGGGAGAAGTTCTCGGCTTGGGACTTCCTGCCTCTGCCCAGGGCGACTTCTCAAGTCTTGTAGACTCTCCCCGCCGCCTTGCCATGAGACGCTCAAAGATATGTTGGTCATCTTCGGACCTGGACCACCTTTTGAAAGGTATCTTTAGGGCCTTCGAAGTTTTTAACTTCTTAGACTGGTGTCTATGAGCCCTAAGCAGAAAGATCTCTCTGACAGAGAAAGAGACTTCCTTGCTCATTATGTCCTGCATGGACAAGGCCGTACGTGATGGGTCTAATGAGCTTGCTGCATCATTTGTGTCCGGAGTCCTTAAAAAGCGTGAAAATCTCTGCTCATTCCTTTCAGCTGGAGTTACACCGTGCCAGAGATCTGAGCTTCTCTTTGCTCCTCTTTCCAAGTGCCTTTTTCCAGAAGCCCTGATTAAGGAAATAGCCGCTTCGTTGGTGCAGAAGGACACTCACGATCTTGTTGCGTCCTCCGCTCGCAAAGCTCCCCCTTTGCCTACCTTGTCAGCTAGACCAAGGATGGACACTCCAGCGTCCCGTTTTATTCCGCCCTTTCGTGGCAGAGCCTCCAGCAGAGGAGGTGCTCGTGCCGAAGGGAAACGAGGAAAGAAGAAAGGATCCAAGTCCTATAAGGGCAGAGTCTGACTGCCCGCATCTTCAGACAGCAGTGGGAGCCAGACTCAAGAACTTCTGGCAGACCTGGGAGAAGAGAGGCGCAGATGCACAATCTGTGAAGTTGCTCAGAGAGGGGTACAAGATCCCTTTAGTACGGAAACCCCCTCTAGCAACGTCTCCCATCGATCTCTCTCCCAGGTACAGAGAGGAAGACAAGAGACGAGCCTTGAAACGGGAAGTGTCTCTTTTACTAGAGAAGGGAGCGGTGGTCAAAGTCTCGGACCTTCAATCTCCGGGATTCTACAACCGCCTCTTCTTGGTGTCAAAGAAGACAGGAGGGTGGAGGCCGGTGCTAGACGTCAGTGCTCTGAATGTCTTTGTCACAAAGCAGACGTTCTCCATGGAGACCACAAAGTCAGTCTTAGCAGCGGTCAGAAGGGAAGACTGGATGGTCTCGTTAGACCTAAGGGACGCCTACTTCCACGTCCCCATCCACCCGGACTCCCAACCTTTTCTGAGATTTGTTTTCGAAAAGGTTGTCTACCAGTTTCAAGCCCTGTGCTTTGGCCTAAGCACAGCTCCTCTTGTGTTTACGAGGCTGATGAGGAATGTAGCCAAATTCCTCCATTTATCGGACATCCGAGCCTCCCTCTATTTGGACGACTGGCTTCTCAGAGCCTCTTCCAGTCGTCGCTGTCTGAAGGATCTAAAGTGGACTCTAGATCTGACCAAGGAATTGGGTCTCCTTGTCAATATGGAAAAGTCACAACTGGTACCATCCCAAACTATTGTGTATTTAGGGATGGAGATTCACAGTCTAGCTTTTCGGGCTTTTCCGTCGGCCCCCAGAATAAGCCAAGCCCAGTTATGCATCCAGAACATGCTGAAGAAGGAACACTGCTCAGTCAGGCAGTGGATGAGTCTGGTAGGGACGCTATCATCCCTGGAACTTTTTGTGTCATTAGGAAGACTACACCTCCGTCCTCTTCAATACCATCTAGCTTTTCACTGGAAAAAGGACAAGACGCTAGAAGCGGTCTCGATCCCCATTTCCGAAAAGATGAAGTCTTGCCTGACTTGGTGGAAGGACAGTATCAACCTAAGAGAGGGTCTTCCCCTGGCTGTTCAGACTCCCAACCACGTTCTCTTCTCGGACGCATCGGACGTAGGCTGGGGCGCGACATTAGACGGTCGGGAATGTTCAGGACTGTGGAACTCGAGTCAAAGGATCATGCATATCAACTGCAAGGAGCTGCTGGCAGTACATCTGGCTTTGAAAAGCTTCAAGTCTCTCCTTCGAGGCAAAGTGGTGGAAGTGAACTCGGACAACACCACTGCCTTGGCGTACATCTCCAAGCAAGGAGGGACCCACTCACTGACGTTGTACGAGATCGCAAGGGACCTGCTCATCTGGTCAAAAGGTCAAAACATATCACTAGTAATGAGGTTCATCCAAGGCAACTTGAATGTCATGGCAGATTGTCTCAGTCGGAAAGGGCAAGTAATTCCAACGGAATGGACCCTCCACAAGGATGTATGCAAGAGACTTTGGGCCACTTGGGGCCAACCAACCATAGATCTCTTTGCAACCTCGATGACCAAGAGTCTCCCAATATATTGCTCACCAGTCCCGGACCAAGCAGCAATACATATAGATGCCTTTCTCCTAGATTGGTCGCATCTAGATCTATACGCATTCCCACCGTTCAAGATTGTCAACAAGGTACTGCAGAAGTTCGCCTCTCACGAAGGGACAAGGTTGACGCTAGTTGCTCCCCTCTGGCCCACGAGAGAATGGTTCACCGAGGTACTTCGATGGCTAGTAGACGTTCCCAGAAGTCTTCCTCTAAGGGTGGACCTTCTACGTCAGCCACACGTAAAGAAGGTACACCAAAGCCTCCACGCTCTTCGTCTGACTGCCTTCAGACTATCGAAAGACTCTCGAGAGCTAGAGGCTTTTCGAAGGAGGCAGCCAGTGCGATTGCTAGAGCAAGGAGAGCATCCACCCTTAGAGTCTACCAATCGAAGTGGGAAGTCTTCCGAAACTGGTGCAAGTCAGTATCTGTATCCTCGACCAGTACCTCTGTAGCTCAAATAGCTGACTTTCTCTTATACCTGAGAAAAGGACGATCCCTTTCAGCTCCCACTATCAAGGGCTACAGAAGCATGTTGGCATCGGTCTTCCGGCATAGAGGCTTAGATCTTTCCAACAATAAAGATCTTCAGGACCTCCTTAAGTCTTTTGAGACCACGAAGGAGCGTCGTTTGGTTACACCTGGTTGGAATTTAGACGTGGTACTAAGATTCCTCATGTCAGACAGGTTTGAGCCGCTACAATCGGCCTCCCTGAAAGATCTCACTTTAAAGACACTTTTCCTGGTATGCTTAGCCACAGCTAAAAGAGTCAGTGAGATTCATGCCTTCAGCAAGAACATCGGATTTTCGTCAGAAAAAGCTACATGTTCGCTACAACTTGGTTTTCTAGCCAAAAATGAGCTGCCTTCTCGACCTTGGCCGAAATCGTTCGATATTCCCAGCTTATCGAATATGGTAGACAATGAACTAGAAAGAGTCTTATGCCCTGTGAGAGCTCTTAAGTTCTATTTAAAGCGAACTAAACCTTTACGAGGCCAATCTGAAGCTTTATGGTGTTCAGTTAAGAAACCATCTTTGCCTATGTCAAAGAATGCTTTATCCTTCTTTATCAGACTGTTAATACGAGAAGCTCATTCACATCTGAGTGAGGAAGACCAAGCATTGCATAAGGTGAGGACACTCGAAGTTAGAGCTGTCGCAACTTCCGTGGCCTTTAAGCAAAATAGATCTCTGCGAAGTATAATGGACGCAACCTATTGGAGAAGCAAGTCAGTGTTTGCGTCTTTTTATCTAAAGGATGTCCAGTCTCTTTACGAGGACTGCTACACACTGGGACCATTCGTAGCAGCGAGTGCAGTAGTGGGTGAGGGCTCAACCACTACAATTCCCTAATTCCATACCCTTTTAATCTTTCTCTTGAAATGTTTTTATTGTTGTTTTTTGGGTTGTCCGGAAGGCTAAGAAGCCTTTCTCATCCTGGTTGATTTGGCGGGTGGTCAAAGTCATTTCTTGAGAGCGCCTAGATTAGGGGTTTTGATGAGGTCCTGTTGTATGGGTTGCAACCCTTGATACTTCAGATCCTAGGGGTCGATCAGCATCCTAAGAGGATCGCGAGGCTCCGTAAGGAAGACGTACTTAAAAGGCAGAGTAATTGTTCAAGTCGACTTCCTTACCAGGTACCTATTTATTTTGTTTTTGTTATTTTGATAACTTCTAAAATGAAATAAAAAACTCTTAGCTCATAAAAGTGTAAACATATATTACTGGTCTCTACCCACCATCCTGGGTGTGAATCAGCTATATAATCACCGGCTAAGTTAAATATTGAAAAATGTTATTTTTCAATATTAAACTTACCCGATAATCATGTAGCTGTCAACTCCGTTGCCCGACAGAATTCTACGGAGGGATACGCCAGCTATCACAATACTAGAAGGGGGTGTACTCACCAGCGCCACCTGTGGCCAGGTACTACAGTACTTCTCGTTGACACCTCCTCAATTTTTCCTCTGTCGTGCTTCCGGCAAGACGTTCTGGGATACGCTTATGATCTTGGAGTATTTTCACGGCTTTTGGTGAAGTATTTCTCTCAGATTTCGGCTGTCGCTTTACTGGAAAACTTCTATATTAGCTTAGATAGCTATTATTTAGTCCTGATTAACGGTTAACGATCTTTTTGCTTGATTTGGAATCCCCACTTGGCTAACTCTTTTGATTCAAGATGTCTGACATTTCACAAGCCCCACCCCATAGACGATGTAGGTCTTGTAATAGGCGTATTCCGAAGGCCTCGGTAGATCCTCACACCGCTCGTCCTCCCAGTCCGGGACCTCTTGCAAGCTCCCAAGCCCAGGGGAGAAGCAATGTCGAAGGGCAAAAGGGTTCGGCAGGCCTTGATCGGCGCACAGAAGTATCCTCGGTGGTTGCGGGCGTGTCTTCCAGAGACCGTCACTCCCACCTGCAGACGATTGAGCCCGTCTTTTACTCGTCTGCTGAAGAATTGTCAGGGAAGAAACGTTGGACTCAGGTCTCAAGACCACTCAAACGCAGAGTCCAGACCTCAAGAGCTCAACCTGGCTGCAGTCATTGGATCAGCTCTGACTCGCCGCAGTCATCAGTTGAATGCACTCCTCCTAAGAGGAGTAAGGTGCTGCTGCAACAGATCTCTGCTGTTAAGGCTTTACCTCAGCAGACCTTAGTGTCTGCCGACCCCAAGTTGACTCTACTGCAGTCCATGCAGTCACAACTTGCGGTCTTGATGCGTGAGTGTCAGGCTGAGAAGGTTACACCTCCTCCTGCGATCGCTCCGCCTAACCGCAGTACTGCCTGCCAGGCGTACGATGTTGAGGCTCCTCAGGATACCTTACCACGTTCTGAGTTGACTGTTTCCAGTGGTGTGCAGCTCCCTCCGCCTTCCTTAATGCAACCTCAGCAATGGGAACAGGAAGCTTATACCTTACTTCCTCCGCTTCCACTTGCAGTTCCACCAGTGAGGCAACACTCTCTTGAGGTACAACAACCTCTCCCATCCATGAGTCAGGCTCCTCAGCTCTCGCTGCAGCGACCTCAACCCTCCTCAAGGCAAGCACCTCAACACCTTAGCCTTGCGCCTCAGGAACCTCAACTCGCGAGACAATTACTGCGTTCTGCGCAGCCACTACCTCATCGCTCACAGCTCACACCTCAGGAACCTCAACTCGTTCCTCAGGAACCTGCTACTGCGCATCCACCAACCACACAGCAAGCGCAACTCTTGAGTTCAGACACTCATGCCAGGAGTCAGCCTCCTCCACCCATGCGCCTACCTTCTGCTACTTCTTTTGATCAGCCTTTGCAGCCTGAGCCTCAGGTGTTCCCTCAACAGAGACTTGAGGAGGAAGCCACAAGTATTTTTGTTCCAGCTCGTGCTGATTCTGCTGTTCAGCATACCTTACCTATCTCTTCGCTACACTCTGGTGATGAGGTTTCTGATGATGAGGCTGCACACCTGGATCCCTCATCAGACGTGGATGAATCCAAGTCTTCTCCGCCTCCTATTGACTTTCGTAAGGTCTTGGCTCTTTTTAGAGAGGTATACCCAGACCACTTTGTCTCTGCTATCCCCCGCTCTCCGCCATCTGAGTTTTCGCTGGGCATGCAGCCAGCTAAGTCTACGTATACTAAGCTAGTCTTAGCAAGGTCCTCTAAGAGAGCGTTAAGGATTTTAGGGGAGTGGTTGCAGTCTAAGCAACAACTTGGAAAGACTTCTTTTATGTTTCCTCCGACTAAGCTCACTTCTAAAGCGGGCGTTTGGTATGCCACAGGAGAGGAACCAGGCTTGGGAGTACCTGCCTCTGCCCAGGCTGACTTCTCAAGTCTGGTAGACTCTCCTCGTAGAACAGCAATGAGGCGCTCTAAGGTTTGCTGGACCTTCTCAGACCTTGATCACTTCCTGAAGGGTGTTTTTAGAGCATTTGAGATGTTCAATTTCCTAGACTGGTGCCTGGGGGCCCTTAGCAAGAAGACCTCCCCTGCGGACAAGGACTCTGCCATGCTCTTAATGTCCTGCATGGATAAGGCCATTAGGGATGGATCTGGCGAGCTTGCATCGATGTTTGTGTCAGGGGTTCTTAAGAAAAGGGAGCAGCTTTGTACCTTCCTTTCCTCCAGCATCACACCTTGTCAAAGGTCTCAACTCCTTTTCGCTCCGCTCTCGAAGTTCCTTTTTCCCGAAGAGCTTGTTAAGGACTTGTCTGCGGCCCTGATACAAAAGGACACCCATGATCTTGTGGCCTCATCGGCTCGTAAGACTAAGGTTGCTACCTCAGTCCCCAGGACTTATCGCACCCCAGTGGCTGATACTCCTGCTACGAGGTTTATTCCGCCCTTTCGTGGTAGAGCCCCCAGCCGAGGAAGCTCCCGTCCAGACTCTTCCAGGAGCAAGTCTAGGAAAGGTTCCAAGGCTTCTAAAGCTAAAAACTGACTCTCCTCATCTCCAGACAGCAGTAGGAGCCAGACTCAAGATCTTCTGGCAAGCCTGGGAAAAGAGAGGTGCAGACGCCCAGTCTGTCAGTTGGCTGAGGGAGGGTTACAGGATACCATTCTGCCGCAAACCCCCTCTGACCACATCTCCCATCAACCTCTCTCCCAACTACAAAGAAAAGGACAAGAGGCTAGCGTTGCACCAGGAGGTGTCGCTCCTTTTACAGAAGAAGGCAGTGGTTATAGTCCGGGACCATCAATCCCCGGGCTTCTACAACCATCTCTTTCTGGTGGCCAAGAAGACAGGAGGTTGGAGACCGGTGCTGGACGTCAGCGCGCTCAATGCTTATGTCACCAAGCAGACGTTCACGATGGAGACGACGAAGTCGGTCCTAGCAGTGGTCAGGCAGGGGGACTGGATGGTCTCGTTGGACCTGAAAGATGCCTACTTTCACGTTCCTATTCATCCAGACTCCCAACCTTTCCTGAGATTCGTTTTTGGAAAGGTTGTCTAACAATTCCAAGCCCTGTGTTTTGGCCTAAGCACAGCTTCTATGGTGTTTACGCATCTGATGAGGAATATAGCAAAATTCCTCCACTTATCGGACATCAGAGCCTCCCTTTACTTAGACGACTGGCTGTTGAGAGCCTCCACGAGTCGTCGCTGTCTGGAGAGTCTCAACTGGACTTTGGACTTAATCAAAGAACTGGGTCTGTTAGTCAACCTAGAAGAGTCTCAGCTCATTCCCTCCCAATCCATTGTGTACCTGGGAATGGAGATTCGGAGTCAGGATTTTCGGGCTTTTCCATCGGCCCCAAGGATAAGCCAAGCCCTAGATTGCATCATGAGCATGCTGAAGAGGAGCAGTTGCTCGGTGAGGCAGTGGATGAGTCTCACAGGGACCCTTTCATCTCTGGCCCTGTTCGTCGAGCTAGGGAGACTCCACCTCCGCCCTCTTCAATTCCATCTTGCAGCTCATTGGGACAAGGGTTTGACTCTCGAAGCAGTCTCTATCCCAGTCACCAAAGAGATGAAGACCACTCTCTTGTGGTGGAAGACCAATCTCCTTCTCAGGGAGGGCCTATCGTTGGCTATTCAGACCCCCAATCTTCATCTCTTCTCGGATGCATCGGACTCGGGCTGGGGCACGACCTTGAACGGACAGGAGTGCTCGGGAACGTGGAACGAGGAACAGGGAACGCTCCACATCAACTGCAAGGAGCTACTAGCAGTTCATTTAGCCCTGTTGAACTTCAAGTCCCTCCTGCTAGGCAAGGTGGTGGAGGTGAACTCCGACAACACCACAGCCTTGGCTTACATCTCCAAGCAAGGAGGGACCCATTCGAGGAGCCTATACGAGATCGCAAGGGACCTCCTCATTTGGTCAAGAAGTCAAAACCTCACTTTAGTCACGAGGTTCATTCAGGGCAACATGAACGTCTCAGCAGATCGCCTAAGCAGAAGGGATCAGGTCATTCCCACGGAATGGACCCTCCACAAGAGCGTGTGCAACAGACTTTGGACCTTGTGGGGTCAGCCTACCATAGATCTGTTTGCCACCTCCATGACCAAGAGACTTCCGTTGTACTGTTCCCCAGTTCCAGACCCAGCAGCAGTTCATGTGGATGCTTTCCTGCTGAACTGGTCCCATCTCGACCTTTACGCATTTCCACCGTTCAAGATAATAAACAAAGTCCTTCAGAAGTTCATCTCGCACGAAGGGACACGGCTGACGCTGGTTGCTCCCCTTTGGCCTGCAAGAGAATAGTTCACAGAGGTACTTCAATGGCTGGTCGACGTCCCCAGGACTCTCCCTCTAAGAGTGGACCTTCTACGTCAACCTCACGTAGACAGGTTGCACCCAAACCTCCACGCTCTTCGGCTGACTGCCTTCAGAATGTCGAAAGATTCGCTAGAGCTAGAGGCTTTTCGAAGGAGGCAGCCAGTGCGATTGCCAGAGCAAGGAGGGTTTCCACTCGTAGAGTCTACCAATCTAAGTGGGAAGTCTTCCGGAGCTGGTGTAGAGCCAATGCAGTATCCTCTACCAATACCTCTGTGACCCAAATAGCTGACTTCCTATTACATCTTAGGAATGAGAGATCCCTTTCAGCCCCTACTATTAAAGGGTACAGGAGTATGTTGGCTTCAGTTCTCCGCCACAGAGGTTTGGACCTTTCTTCCAACAAGGACCTTCAAGACATCCTTAAGTCTTTTGAGACTTCTAAAGAGCGTCGTCTACCCACTCCAGGCTGGAATCTAGACGTAGTCTTAAGGTTCCTTATGTCACCTAGGTTCGAACCTCTCCAGTCAGCTTCCTTCAAGGACCTTACCCTCAAGACTCTTTTTCTTGTCTGCCTTGCAACAGCTAAAAGAGTCAGTGAGGTTCATGCCTTCAGCAAGAACATTGGTTTCACGACCGAATCTGCAACATGTTCTTTACAGCTCGGATTCTTAGCTAAGAATGAACTTCCTTCGCGTCCTTGGCCTAGATCGTTTGAAATACCTAGCCTCTCCAACATGGTAGGTAACGAGCTAGAAAGAGTTCTTTGCCCTGTCAGAGCTCTCAAATATTATCTTAATAGGTCAAAACCTATTCGAGGACAGTCAGAAGCCTTATGGTGTGCCATCAAGAAACCTTCGAGGCCCATGTCCAAGAACGGGGTTTCGTATTATATAAGGCTTCTGATTAGAGAAGCCCATTCTCACTTAAAGGAGGAAGACCTTGCTTTGCTGAAGGTAAGGACCCACGAAGTAAGAGCCGTAGCTACTTCGATGGCCTTTAATAAAAACCGTTCTCTGCAGAGCATAATGGATGCAACCTATTGGAGGAGCAAGTCAGTGTTTGCATCATTTTATCTTAAAGATGTCCAGTCTCTTTACGAGAACTGCTACACCCTGGGACCATTCGTAGCAGCGAGTGCAGTAGTAGGTGAGGGCTCAGCCACTACATTCCCTTAATCCCATAACCTTTTTTAACCTTTCTCTTGAATACTTTTATTGTTGTTTTTATGGTTGTTACGGTAGGCTAAGAAGCCTTCCGCATCCTTTTGATTTGGCGGGTGGTCAATTCATTCTTGAGAAGCGCCTGGGTTAGAGGTTGTGTAGAGGTCCTTTAGTAGGGGTTGCAGCCCTATATACTTTAGCACCTTTGAGTTGATTCAGCCTCCAAGAGGAACGCTGCGCTCAGTAAGGAAGACGAACTTAAAAAAGAGGCAGAGTAACGGTTCAAGTCGACTTCCTTACCAGGTACTTATTATTTCATTATTTGAGATAACTGTTATATGAAATATGGGATACTTAGCTATCCTTTAATCTTGTACACTGGTTTTCACCCACCCCCCTGGGTGTGAATCAGCTACATGATTATCGGGTAAGTTTAATATTGAAAAATGTTATTTTTATTAGTACTGTAAAATAAATTTTTGAATATACTTACCCGATAATCATGATTTAATTGACCCTCCCTTCCTCCCCGTAGAGAACCAGTGGACCGAGGAAAAATTGAGGAGGTGTCAACAAGAAGTACTGTAGTACCTGGCCACAGGTGGCGCTGGTGAGTACACCCCCTTCTAGTATTGTGATAGCTGGCGTATCCCTCCGTAGAATTCTGTCGGGCAACGGAGTTGACAGCTACATGATTATCGGGTAAGTATATTCAAAAATTTATTTTACTAATAAAAATAACATTTTGATTATAAAATAAATTTTTGAATATACTTACCCAGTGATTATAAATTAAATGACCCTCCCTTCCTCCCCAATAGAGACGCAGTGGGACGAGGAGAAAATTGAGTCTTTGTTTACATTGAGAACTGGGTATCTGGTCGACAGATGGCGCTGTTGGGCACACCCGCAACCTGTGTAGCGATCGCTGGCGAGTTTTTACCGCAGAGTTGTCTGTCGAGCAACAGAGTTGCAGCTATATAATCACCGGGTAAGTATATTCAAAAATTTATTTTATAATCAAAATAACATAATGTCTGTCTCTTCTTCTTATAGAAGGTGTGTGAGAGTTTGTAAGACCCGGCTTGCTAAAGCCTCTGTTGAGTAAAATGTAGAGGTGAAGTTTGTGAGTTGGTTGATCGTTGCGATGAATGTGTTATTTTGTCTGAGAGCGAGTGGTTAGAATTTGACCGCTACACTCGTAAACTTGAGAGAGATAGGAGTAGACGGATTTTATCTCGTTTTTCTAGAGATTATTCCCCTTCCCGTGTCAACGAACCTAATCCTTCCCCTGTAGTGGTAGTTCCAGATCCCACTACTATTACGTCTGATGAACCAACTCTAAAGGACATGATGGTGGCCATTCAAGCCCTGGGCGTGAGAGTTGAATCACTCGCAGCGGAAAGAACCCAATTAATGTCCGATGTTAAACAATTAAAAAGTGCTAGTGTCAGTGCTAAAAGTGCAGTGAATTTAATCAGTGCAGTGGAGGGTGCGTCTGCTTGGACCTGTCGTTCTCCTAGCCTTAGACCTCTTCCAAGCTCCCCAACTCCTGGGAGAAGGAATGTCGAACGGCGGAAGGAAATGAGAGGCGTTAGCGCCCGATCAGACGTCCCCTCGAGCATACCTGTTGGCGCTTCACAGGACGCTCGCCCTCGCCATGGGAAAGGTGAGGTGAAAGTGTTTTCATCATCTTTGGATGACGCAGCGCCCAGACCTCAGAAGAGGAAGATTGACTCTGTCGATCAGCGTCGTATCATGACGCCTCAAGCTCTTGGTTGCAGTCATTGGAGCAGTCCAGAGCGTTTTCCTTCTTCCTAAGAAGGCTCTCCTGCCAAGCGCCCTTTTTCATCAGTAGGAGATAGAAGGATGTCGGAAGCTGTCAACCGTCTAGCCCAACCGGTTGCAGGACAGTTTTCTGAGACTGGCATGACCTCGGTACATGCTCCTCCTCCTCCTTCAGATTGGTTTTCGTCCTCTGGACGCTCTGCGCGTTCCTTGAGCGACGTAGAAAGCGAGCTTGTGGTAGAAGCAACGTCTCCTGTTTTACCACAACAAGTTGACCCTAATTTTAGTATGCTGCAAGATATGCAGCAAAAACTCTCTTCTCTCATGCAAGTCTATCAGCCTGCAGACAACAAGAGAGTGGCTCGCCAAGACCCTGAGCGTCAGGAAGCTTCATACCTTGACGCCAAGCGTCAGAAGGCTAAAAGTCGAGAGGTCCTTGACATCGGGCAGCTTTCCAAGCGTCTAGAGCCTGGTAGTCATGACGCCGAGCGTCAAGCAGTTAGACGTGACGCTAAGCGTCGAGTAACTGGTCTGCATGACGCCGAGCAGCGTAATGAGGATCCTCCTGCTAAGCGTCGAGAGACTGATCCACATGACGCCGAGCGTCAAGCAGCCAGACGTGACGCCGAGCGTCAAGCAGTTAGACGTGACACCGAGCGTCAAGCAGTTAGACGTGATGCCGAGCGTAAGAGCCTTGGACGTCGTGACGACGCCAGTCGAGCCGAGCGTCGAGATCGCGGACGCCTTAGTTCCGATTGTAATGATCGCGAGCGTCTTAGTTCCGAGCGTCAAGCGTTGGGACAACGTGACGCCAGGCGTGATGATCTTTGACCCATTGACGCCGCCAGAAGTCAGGACCTTAAGGAGTTGACTCCTAGAAAACAAGACGTCTCTACCTCGGTTAGGGCCTTGTCGGAGGAAGGGATCGACGATCACCTTTCCCCTACTGATCTTTTAGAGGAATTCTCAGGAGAAGATCCTAAGACCCTTCATCCTTCGGTTGACCTAAAGAAACTCATGAGAGTTTTTACCGAAGAGTTTCCGGATTATTTTGTGCCTGCTGCTCCTCGTTCACTGCCTTCAGAATTTACGCTAGGGAAGGCATCGAAGGAGTCTCAGTTTACAAAGATGGCACTGTCTCGATCATCAAAGAGAGCTTTGAGGATGATGGGAGACTGGATGCAATCCAAGAAGGACCAGGGAAAGACTATTTTCTCTTTTCCCCCGGCTAGATTGGCCTCCAGATCTAGTGTTTGGTACGAGACGGTAGAAGTTCTCGACTTGGGAGTTCCTGCCTCTGCCCGAGAAGACTTTTCGAGTCTGGTAGACGCTCCTCGTCAGACGGACGTGAGAAGGACCAAAATACTCTGGTCAACGTCAGAACTTGATCATCTTCTCAAAGGTGTCTTCAGAGCTTTCGAGGTATTCAATTTCCTTGACTGGACTCTGGGAGCCTTGGGGAAAAAGGTTTCTGCCTTAAAGGATGTGGACACTGATAGCCTCATCCACATTATGTCGTGCATGGATAAAGCCTTAAGGGACGGATCCAATGAGTTGGCAGCCCTTTTCTCGGCGGGGGTTCTTAAGAAAAGAGGCCAAATGTGTTCTTGTCTGTCCATTGGGGTTACACCCTTTCAGAAGTCAGAATTGCTGTACGCACCTCTTTCTTCCTCTCCTTTTCCTCAAGAGTTGTTGAGAGAGGTTTCTTCCGCTTTAACCCAAAAGGCCACAAAGGATTTGGTGTCAAAGACAGCGAGGAAGGTACTACCTACTGCCTTCACTAGCCGCAAGGCGAAGTAAGAAGCTCCGTTCCCTCAGTATTCGCAGCCCTTTTGAGGGAAAACTTTCAGTAGGGGTAGTTCCAGACCCGAGGGAAAGAGAGCAAGGAGAAGAGAGGATCCAGACCAGGGCGGAGCAGAGTCTGACTGCATTGGCCTTCAGTCAGCAGTTGGAGCCAGACTAAACAACTTCTGGCAAGCTTGGGAGAAGAGAGGAGTAGACCTTTGGTCCGTACAATTACTGAAGGAGGGATACAAAATCCCTTTTGTAGGGAAACCTCCTTCAGTAGTAGCTCCGATAGATCTCTCTGCCAGATACAGAGAGGAGTCAAAGAGGCAGGCTATGCAATTTCAAATGTCTCTCGTTGGAAAAGGAGGCAATAGAGAGGGTGCGAGACTTGCGGTCACCAGGTTTCTACAACCGCTTATTCCTGGTTCCCAAGAACTCGGGGGGATGGAGACCAGTCCTGGACGTAAGTGCTCTCAACGCCTTCGTTCAGAAGACAAAGTTCTCCATGGAGACATCGAAGTCATTCCTAGCCGCTGTAAGAAAGGACGACAGGATGGTCTCTTTAGACCTCCAGGATGCTTACTTCCACATCCCCATTCATCCGAGCTTCAAGCATTACCTGAGGTTCGTTTACAAGGAGGAAGTTTTCCAGTTTCAGGCCCTTTGTTTCTGCCTCAGCACCGCCCCTCAAATATTTACGAAGCTGATGTTAAATGTAGCAAGCATACTGCATTCAAGAGTTATCAGAGCCTCCCTGTATCTGGACAACTGGCTACTCAGAGCTCATTCCTACAATCGCTGCCTGTATGATCTACAGATGACATTGGGGTTATCGGAAGAACTCGGTCTTCTTATAAACAGAGACAATTCTCAACTGACACCATCCCAAAAGATCCTTTATTTGGGGATGGAGATTCAGAGTCAAGTTTTTCGGGCTTTTCCGTCAGCCTCAAGGACGGAGCAAGCCCTCTTGAAACTTCATTCCTTTCTAAAGAAACAGAAGTGTTCTGTTAGAGAGTGGATGAGTCTGCTAGGAACCCTCTCCTCATTGGAGCAGTTTGTCTCCCTGGGAAGGCTCAATCTTCGCCCTCTTCAGTTCCACCTCAATCGTCATTGAGACAAGGAAAAGGATCTAGAGACAAAATGCATCCCCATTACGGAATCCGTAAAAAGTTGCCTTCAGTGGTGGAATGATCCAGGCAAACTTCAAGAAGGTCTCTCCGTGGAACAGAGGAACCCAGACCTTGTGTTGTGTTCCGACGCCTCGGACTCGGGGTTGGGAGCAACACTGAGCAAGTTGGAGGTCTCGGGTCTGTGGACAAAAGATCAGGAGAGCCTCCACATCAACCAGAAGGAGCTGTTGGAAGTCCTGTTGGCCCTCAAGGGCTTCGAAGGGTCAGTTTTGAACAGAGTGGTGCAGCTCAATGCCAACAACACTACAGCATTGGCCTACATAGCCACACAAGGCGGAACCCACTCGAGGTCCCTTTACGAGACTGCGAAGGTTCTTCTCTACTGGGCAAAAGAGAAGAATGTAACTCTTGTAACAAGGTTCATTCAGGGGGAAAAGAACGTGATGGCAGACAGTCTCAGCAGGAGAGGTCAAGTTCTGTCCACAGAATGGACACTTCATCAAGAGGTCTGCAAGAACCTGTGGTGAATTTAGGGTCGTCCATGTATAGAGCTATTCGCAACCTCGAAGACGAAGAGGTTAGAGACATACTGCTCCCCAGTGCCAGATCTCGAAGCAGTCCACATAGACGCTTTCCCTTTAGACTGGTCCCACCTGGACATGTACGCATTCCCTCCATTCAAGATTCTGCACAAAGTGATGCAAAAATTTGTGTCACGAGGGAACCAGATTGACTCTAGTGGCCACCTTTTGGCCCTCAAGAGAGTGGTTCACAGAGGTACTAGAATGGATGGTGGACACCCCGAGAAGCCTTCCATTAAGAGTAGATCTACTCAAACAACCCCACTTGGAAAGGTACCGTCAGAACCTCCAAGCTCTACATCTAACTGCCTTCAGACTATTGAAAAACTCAAGAGGTAGAGGTTTTTTGAAGGAGGCAGCTAGGGCTATTGCAAGAGCAAGGAGGACTTCTACCATCAAGGTTTACCAATCCAAGTGGGAGGTTTTTAGAGAATGGTTCAGAGTCAACTCTTTTTCCTCGTCCAGTACCTTTATGACTCAGATTGCTGACTTCCTGTTATACCTTAGAAGGAAACGTAGGTTTTCATCGTCTACCATCAAGGGATACAGGAGCATGTTAGTAGCCGTCTTCAGGCATAGGAACTTGGACCTTTCTAATAATAAAGACCTGCAGGATTTTCTCAAATCCTTTAAAACATCTAAGGAACGGCACCAGGAATCACCAGCTTGGAATCTGGATATAGTCCTGAAGTTCCTAATGAGTGACAGGTTTGAGCCCTTGCACTCAGCTTCGTTTAAGGACCTCACTATGAAGACTATTTTTGGTCAGTCTTGCAATAGCTAAAAGGGTCCGTGAGATTCATGGCTTTAGTAAGAACATAGGCTTTAGAGTTAACAAAGCTATCTGCTCCTTGCAGCTAGGCTTTCTTGCCAAGAACGAACACCCTTCTCAACCCTGGCCCAAGGCTTTTGAGATTCCGAACCTTTCGGATGTGGTTGGTGAGATATTGGAGAAGGTCCTCTGCCCAGTAAGAGCCCTGAAGTTCTACCTGGAAAGAACGAAAGAGTTACCAGGCGAGTCTAAAGCTCTTTGGTGCTCGGTCAAGAAGCCCTCGTTACAGATGTCGAAGAATGCACTATCCTTCTTCATCAGGCTCTTAATAAGAGAGGCTCATTCACATTGTAGTGAGGCAGACCTCAAGCTTTTGAAAGTCAAGACAGATGAAGTTAGAGCTGTAGCAACTTCTGTAGCCTTCAAGCAGAATAGATCTTTACAAAGCATTATGGACACAACCTTTAGGAGGAGTAAATCTGTGTTCGCCTCACATTATTTGAATTGTGTCCAGACTCTTATGAGGACTGTTACACTCTGGGACCATTTGTAGCAGCGAGTGCAGTAGTGGGGGAAGGATCTACCACTACATTCCCGCAACCTAATACCCTTTTCTTCTCTTGGAACTTTTGTATTTTTATGGTTGTTTGTGGAGATTGGACGACAGTCTTCCACAATCATTGATTTTAGTCAGGTGGTCAGTTTGTTCCTTGGGAGCGCCCGGAACAAGGGTATTGGAGGAGGTCCTGTCACATAGGTATTTACACCGGTTTGACAGCTCTTAGAGGTCTTCAGCCCCCTGGGTGGATCGCTGGATCTCGTAAGGAAAAAGGACATAATGAGGCAGGAATTCATTGAAGTCAGCTTCCTTATCAGGTACGAACCCTTAAGCTTGTTTATTAACTCTTAAGTAAATTCCAACAATGTTGGTTGTCTCTGACCCTCCAACAAAGGTTTCAATCAGCTATATATATAACTACCGGGTAAGTCAGATGTTTAAAAATTATATTTTCATAATAAAATAAATTTTTGAACATACCCGGTAGTTATATATAATTTAATTCCCCCTTCCTCCCCTCTAGAGACCTATGGGCATGAAAGATCTGAGGAATGACTGGAATGGTTCCAGGTACTTGGGTAGAGGGCGCACTAGTGTACACCTGGCCACCTAATCAGCAATTGCCGCGAGTTTTGAAATTTCTGCCGTGACGTCAGGGACGTAAGCTATGTATATAACTGCCGGGTAAGTATGTTAAAAAATTTATTTTATTATGGAAATATCATTTTATGGACACTCTTGAGTAAATATTCCATTTTTAATTTAGTATATGTTTTGAATTTCTGAGATCATGCCTTAAATGAGATCGCATACCAAAACAGCACCGAATTCTCACGTAAAAGAAGATACGATATCTTATCTTGACCTAACAATGGGAGCTAAATCCTACTTACCTTCTGGCTTGCCCTTATCTTACCCACACAATACTTCAGAAGTACAGTTGGACACGGGATTCCCAACACACCTTGCTCTGAGGAAGTGCCTCCTATCCTTTCTTCACTGGGATATTTTTCCCTGTTGGAGCCCTTTGGCTTATAGCATCTTGGTTTCTAACTAGGGTTGTTGCTTAGCTAGTATCAATAATAATTATATTACGATAAGCATGGCACACCAAAACCATTTTCTAATACACACTTAACCAGCCAAATTTAGATAGTGATGTGCTTCAAAGCTCTTAAATTACTGTACATTCAAGGTGAAGTAGCTCGGTGTGGGTGACGGTGGCGTGGTCCAAGTGTGGTTTCTGGGGCCTTTGTTACGGCCCTTCCCTTTGATGAAGGAGTTATCTAAATGGAAGACAGCCTGTGAATAGTGGTTTTCACACGCCCCTGATGTATACACGACACCCACAAGGTGCTCGCGCGAGGGTAGTAACCTCTGCATTCCATGCTTTTATCTTTTTCTGGTATATTTGGAAGATTTATATCAGAAAAAGTGTAAAGAAGGACTTTTCACCGGCCGTCACAGGTCTCTCCCCAGAAATAGAGTTTTCCTTCGTCAAAATCCCTTATTTAGTTTCCTCAGTTGAACTCCAAAGGCCAGTGTGTCTTTGCTTGTAAGTGGTAATTCTGATATTATTTGGTTGGTTGCTAACCTAACCTGACTTTCCCACTTGGATGTAAAGTGAAATATTTTGCTGTATTGTGTTGTTATAGTATTTTCAAAGGGCTACTGTATTTTAAGAATACACTGAGCTGGGTGATGGTGGCCTGGTGGTAGCGTTCTTGCCAGACTGGGGTTCGAGTTCCGCTCAAACTTGTTAGTTCCTTTGGTTGTTGCAGCCTCACCATCCTTGTGAGCTAAGGATATTAGAGGGGGGCTTTGGAGGAGCCTATAGGTCTATCTACTGCTGCCCTCCCTGGTCCTAGCTTGGGTGGAGAGGGGGCTTGGTCGCTGAGCATAAGTACATATATGGTCAGTCTCTAGGACATTGTCCTGCTCGATAGGGCAATGTCACTGTCCCTTGTCTCTGCCATTCATGAGTGGCCTTTAAACCTTTATGGCCATGAAGTCTAAGTCTGTCGCAACGTATGGCAGGTCGTGACGGTGAAATATTTTCAACGGGTAAGGCTGTTTTTGGTTCAAGTTAATTTTATTCCTTGTGAACTTAATAGTTTAGATTGGTTTACCACTATCTTATCACTCTGATTTATGTGGAGGTTTTCATTGCTGTCTCTTGTAGCTTTTCATAGTGGTTTATATGTTATTGTGAAGTTTTGTCTCAAAACATGACTTCAAGCCAGAGTCAAGACAGCTGCAACGTGGAGTATTGCTTGAAGAATTGTGTTTTTATTGTTATTGAGAATTTCTTGCCTCAAAGAACAATAAAGTATTGAAATGATGAACTTTATTATTATTATTATTATTTCTTAAGCTACAACCCTAGTTGGAAAAGTTGAGTGTTATAAGCCCGAGGGCTCCAACAGAAAAAATAGCCCAGTGAGGAAAGGAAATGAGTTTTTTGTAGCTTGTCATGGTTTGTATGTAATACATACAGGCTACAATACAACAGTACGTTTGCTTAGCACATCTAGCCTTGTGGTCTTAAATAATTGAGGAGAATCCTTTGTTTTAAGGGATTTCTTATCAGTTCATCAAGATAAGATGACTAAAGAGTTTTAAGTTATCTTGGTGGTCAAGGTCAGAATTTTTATAAATGATAAATTTATACATTTTTGTTACATACATACATACATACATACATATACCAAGGCACTTCCCCCAATTTTGGGGGGTAGCCGACATCAACAAATGAAACAAAACAAAAAAGGGGACCTCTACTCTCTACGTTCCTCCCAGCCTAAACAAGGGACTCAACCGAGTTCAGCTGGTACTTCTAGGGTGCCACAGCCCACCCTCCCACATTATCCACCACAGATGAAGCTTCATAATGCTGAATCCCCGAATGCTGCTACCTCCGCGGTCATCCAAGGCATCGGAGGAAGCAGCAGGGCCTACCGGGACTGCGTCACAATTGCTCGCCATTCATTCCTATTTCTAGCACGCTCTCTGTTATTAATCATGCTCAGGGCAATATGACCTGTTGGTTGAGTATGCATTTTCTTTTCTTTGTGGAGATTACTTCTAATGTACCTTGCAGTGTCTTCGTTTTACATTTATATCCAGTATAATTCATTGACATATTATACTGTACAAAAGGACTCTGTTTTTTTTTTTTTTTTTTTTTTTTGGATGCTGTCTGATAGATATACTTTGATGCAATTTATCATATCATTACCTCCGCCAACGAGGTTGGAAGGATGTTATGTTTTCGCCCCTGTTTGTGTGTGTTTGCTTGCGAACAGCTTCCAGGCAACAATTTTAATTTTAGAGTAAAGAAACTTGCAGGAAATAACAGTTATGTAAAAGCTGGAAATTATTAAATTTTGGAAGGTCAAGGTCATGCAAAATGTCCAATTCACGTAATCAGAAATAAGTTTGGACATCGTTGTCACAGAGACTTCAAACTTGGTTCATATTTGAGTGTATGAAAATCCACGCCAATTAATCCATGTTAAGGTTAAAGGTCAAGGTTGAGGAAAAGGTCGAGAAATATGCTGCTGCCGGCAGGGGTCTGTGCGCTACTGAGTGCCCCTCTAGAGTCCATTTCTTTTAGCGAGGCAGATTTGCACCGACTCGCAGCGGTGCCCTTTTAGCTCGGAAATGTTTCCTGATCGCTGATTGGTTGGACAAGATAATTCTAACCAATCAGCGATCAGGAAACTTTTCCGAGCTAAAAGGGCACCGCTGCGAGTCGGTGCAAATCTGTCTCGCTAAAAGAAATGGACTGTAGTTTAGTAATAAATTGAGAGTTTGAATGCAATATACATTGATCATGATAGACATTGCACAGTCTTGATTATTATATATACTTTTATGCAATGGGATGTGATTTGTATGCTATCTGAATTTTTCCCTGTTTTTTCAGCTGTTGACCGACTCTCCAACCTCTTTAAGCGGTATCTACATCCAGTTTCAAGAAGGTATTTAAACGAGGTTTTATCATTCTTTATTATCATTTTATATCATTATTAATCTTTAGTGTTATTGTCAAATTTATTGAAATACATGTTTTGTATTTGCATTGCATTTTTGGGTGTCAAGGAGTAAGAATTATAAGGGTTATAACTGGTACGAATGAAAGCTTAACAATAAATAGGGAATACATAGAGCTTTATGTTGCAAGACTCGGTGAGATTGAAATGGTCTCGACACGTCGCGAGATTGGTTGAAGAACGATTGATGAGTAATAGCAGGATTTGATTTGATTGGATTTATACAACTTAGACTAAATGCTCTGGGACTAGGGAAGCCTTTCTATGTATAAAAGGGATTTTGACGAAGGAAAAATCTATTTCTGGGCTCAACCTGTGTCGCTCCGTGAAATGCTCCTTAAAGCACCATTTCAAAGGTATAAATACTGCTAAATATACCAGAGAAAAAAGTTGCATGGAATGCCAGGAATATATCCAGCTCGCTCACCCCTAAAGGGTGTCGGTATTAAAACTGGGGCGAGTGATACCACTACCAGAGGTTCCTTTTCAATTAGACTTCTCCCGCCTCAAAATCCCCCGTTACTATGAGGTGTCGTTCACTACAGCTACTGTCCCCCCCCCCCCACCACCACTACCATAATTTTAAATGAAAAACTTGTTGGAAGAGCCAGGAATTCCTGGAAAGAGGGGATAGGTCAAGACATGGACCTGATAGGAGTTCATACAGGAAAGTGGGGAGAAAATGAAATTGACATATGACATCCTGTAGGGAAAATAAGTACATCATGATGTTTATTATCGAAGGATTAACGAGTGGTCTGCCCTCTTAACTATACAGTAGAGGGGCCTGTATATTGGTCAGTCTCTAGGGCATTGTCCTGCTTGCTAGGGCAATGTCACTGTCCCTTGCCTCTGCCATTCATGAGTGGCCTTTAAACCTTTAAACTGTATTACAGATACCTAATTGGAAGTCTTGGATTTTCATAGTACAGTACATTGTGATATCTTGACATACAAGCATTCCGAAATATGAGCAAGCTGCCGAGGAAATTTTTGCTTTGAGATACGAGCATACTTGCAGATGCTAACACTAGGTGGCCGAGCACTTGGGAGCTCTCAAAGACTGCATCACTCTTTCATTTCGCATGATCTCCGACTGCTGTATGCATCTCCAACCATCTCCAGTGTTATTTACGTGATTTTTTATAAGGTGTCTGGTTTTAGTTCCAGTTCCATCATAGTAGATGCTCACCAGAACGTCAGCCGGGGCAAGCCCAACCCCCCACTGTGGTGCCCTACCACAGCAGTAGCCTCCCCAGTAAACAGCTTAAACTCACGGCCCTGGGCGGGGATCGATCTCGTGCCACGCGAATGCGAGGCAAACACGTTACCACTGTGCTAGCCAGGAGGTTTTTAATGTATATTTGTAGACAGTTATCCTAATAAGTGATGGGTCCAAAGAAAGCGAGTGTAAACATTGGCAGTGAGAAGAAACAGTCCGCGAATGTCGACAGACGCGGTTTAAAATTATCAAAATACTTGAGTGAATGGGTTGACCCGCCATTACGGGATCAGTACATTGAGAACATGTACCATCTTCAAACAGAAGGATGCTATTAAGAGCACAATGCCTTTCTAAGGCCTAACCAGCATGTCTAAGTTACGGACTGATATGAGACGAGACGGAGAGGCTTCTGTTGTTCTGGATGAAAGAAAAAAAATATGGCAGGCGATAGTGTGAGAAGCCCAGCACAATCTACGAAGATTGGAAGCAGCTGAGCGTGGGGAAAAATCAACGCCAGTGGAGGCGTTCGGAGCTAGTCGTGGCAGGTTTGTTAACTTTAAAAAGCAAACTGGGATCCACTCGGTTGTGAGGCATGGGGAAGCTGCGAGTTCGGATGTGAAATCCGCGGAGGAGTATGTTGAATGATTTGCCTCACATAGCTGCGGAAGGTTACATACTCCAACAAGTCTTCAACAGCCATGAAACGCATTTTTATTTTTGGAAAAAGATGCCACGGACCACGGAGGACATTCATCACAGCAGAAGAGAAGAAACTGCTGGACCATAAACCCATGGAAGATAAGATTGACTCTTGCCTTATGTGCTAATGCCAGCAGTGACTGCAAGATTAAGCCTTTGCTGGTGTATCACTCCGAAAACCCACGTGCTTTCAAGAGTCACAAGATCTTGAAAGAAAAGCTTCAATTGAAGTGGCGAGGAAATGCAAAGGCATTCTTAGGCATTTCTTCACAGAATGGGTTAATCTGGCAGTCAAAGAGGTATTTGATGGAGGTAAACCTGCCATAGAAATGTCGTCTTATTTTAGACAGTGCCCCTGGCCACCCTCCAGGTCTTGAAGATACAAGTAATTTGACTTACAAGCTCGGTCCTGGAATGAAATTTGCTCGTATGTCAAGGTATTACTCTAATAAGCTCAACAATTTTGAAGATAGGACGTAATTTATGGACATACTGTACTGTAGTTGAATTCCAGAAGCAGAAATTCGTCTTGGCAAAATTTTAAACTAATTTCTAGGCAAGGGAAAATCTGGTGATAAAAATTTATAGTAACATCGTGACAATTTTCCAATATTTTATTATTCTATAAATTTTACTCGCATATATATAATCTTTTATAGGGTAGTTTATCTTTAACAAAGTCATAAAGAGCATTAGTGATTTTAACAGGATTTATTCCATGTCATTCTTTTGAGAATTTATCAACTTATCTTTTACTAGAATACTGTAATACAATTTCATTCAACTGAGATTTTCTCTGATTATATATTGCTCCATTCAGTTCGGTAACTATTTTCATTCAACTGTTTGTGTGAATATTTTTCTTATGTTTGATTACCTCTTTTGGTTTTATATTACATGTTGAACATACATTAGATGTTTTAACTTTAGATAGAACGTAGACATGATTTTCCTAACATTACAGTAAAAGAATTATTAACCGTTAGTTAATAACAAAATGTAACTAAAGTAAATGGAGAGGTTAATAACTTGCATAAAAATATTTGATATTCCAATCTAAGTGTGGATATCTTAACATGTTAAAAGGGTTGTGTATCGCCATGATCAGCAAAGCTGTACTAGTCAGGGCCACACATATTGGGTTGGTTTCCTGTGGCTAGTCAAACTAAATTCTCCCGTCATCACAGATCCACAGTGACCAGCGGGGTGATGAAAAGTGGCCAAAACCCCAGACATGAATACTGTAAGGATATGTCCGAGGCCTTTATCCTGCAGTGGACTGAAAACAGCTGCATTTGTTGTTAAAGAATTTTCTCAATAAAATATATCTTCAGGGATAAAACAAAATGGCTCAAAGTACTTAACTAAATTTTATTGCTATATCTTTAAAATCTCCATACATTAATATGATTAAATTATTTTCTATTATACAATAATGTCATTTATATATATGATTTATAATTATTGGAACAGTATAAAGCCCATCTATTAGGCTAATATACTATTGAGGAGGAATGGGGAAGCTATCACATAAAATGGGCCATAGTTCAGAGGCATATATAATCAATATAATAATGTCATAAATAATCGCTATAAGTAAGAGGACACTTTCCGTCGGTTCGGAGACGACTCAGGACCTCTCTTTAAAATCAATACTCTTCTATATACTCCTTTGCGCACTTCGCCTCCGGAAAGGTCCCCCCGCACGACAAGCATGTGCACTCACGAGCAGTTATGCAACTCAATTTACTAATGCGAAATTTACTGATGCTTAAAAAAGTAATAATAAAATTTATATAAAACTTTATAAAAACTTCATACTTTAAAAACTGATTCCTATTGATTGAACTAAGGTTTAAAATACATATCTGCTGTATTGGTACGCGGCAGCGATGGCACAAATCTTTTTTTTTTAAAGCTTTCATAACACATATAAGAACAGATAATATTGCAACGGAGGACTAAAGACTTCGTAATCTGGACGGGATCTAGTGACCTTAACTTCATACATCTAAGCGAGAGATTGCTTTTGAAATAATCGATACAGAAGACACAAGCAAATAATATCTCAACATATAACATTTAATAATAACAACAGTCAACTTCCCCCCAAAACTACAGCCATATTTTCTGTTCCTTTTTATACATGGCATTTTTTTTTTGCCTAACAAATCATACCAAAATCTAACGGCTAGATCATCTTAGGTCTTTGACGCGAAGTTCGAAAAGTCCGTTTTTAACTTGATGGTCGGCTGGTGTTGCTGTGAATCTTGGGTCATGGGATTGTCGATCTTATTCCGAGCTTCCTGCTGACCCCTAACTGCGCTCTCCAGCCTCAGCCTCAGATCTGGCTTGGCGGTCAGAACTGATCGGAACTCCTGAAAAAAGTGTGAGGAAACTGTATCGGGCTGCAGTAAAATAATGAATTTTTGCAGAAATATACATAACAGTGCAAGCAATAATGATGTCCCAGGAAAATAACACCTAGTGCAATATCTAGAATACATTAACCCTTATACCCCCAAAGGACGTACTGGTACATTTCACAAAACCCATCCCTTTACCCCCATGGACGTACCGGTACGTCCTTGCAAAAAAATGCTATAAAATTTTTATTTTTTCATATTTTTTATAATATTTTGAAAAAATTCAGGCATTTTCCAAGAGAATGAGACCAACCTGACCTCTATGACAAAAATTAAGGCTGTTAGAGCAATTTAAAAAAAATATACTGCAAAATGTGCTGGGAAAAAAATAACCACCTGGGGGTTAAGGGTTGGAAATTTCCAAATAGCCTGGGGGTAAAAGGGTTAACAGATTAGTTTAACAAAATCATGTCATATTTCTAGGCTGTCTGAGATGTAATATAAAACTCAGTTTGGTCACAAAAACCTCTATCATAAATATCCTCGCATTTACTTTCTCGAATGTTTCTATACTTATCCATCTTTTATCTACCAAACAGAATACTAATATAAGAAACAAATACAATCTTTTATTTTATTTGCATAGCCTAGATGTTAATCATCAAAATACACAGGGCTGGAAGACAGTAACTCTTAGCAAAACTTATACTTGATGGGTTTTTATGAAAAACTAATTTTATCTTTTAGAAGAATACTTTCGTCATACCACAGAACTCATAAATAACCTGTGAGGCCAGTTTGTGAAGGAAAATATTCCAGGTTCCAAGTATCTCAGTCACCTGTCTTCCTTCGTCTGATGCATCCATATACCCTCTCAAGTTGACCTGCCTACACCGATAAAAAATTTCATCCCTTGCCTTAAAAACAATTTTTTACACTGGCACATGAAGTCACTCCATCTAAATTTCTTTCTTCTTTAGTGATCAATAACCAACTATTATAAGCAAAGAGCACCATGTTCATTATCTGAAGCCAAGGTCAGGGAAGGAATGACAAAGATAACAGCAGTACAGTCATATCTATAAGCGGTTTAAATCTGTGAAAAAAATCAGGACCAGAAGACCAACCCGCCAAATATTAACCTCTGGTGTGCTCAACTCTGCCAGACAGTGCATTAGCTTGCTGACCTGTCTCGAAGAGAGGTAGAAACACTGTCTTCATCATAAAATACAGTAAAAATCACACCTAAACATGTGGCTTGAAGAGACATTAGCAAACCAAAGAAAGATTCCATTATAGGCGTTTAAGCAACCAGCATGGAACTATATCTTGGAATAGCTGGATCCTAGTCTTCAAATCAGCTGAACCTTCTACATACAAACCTCAAAAATTAAACGCCTGTGAAAGACCCAACCTATTAGGCTCTTATAGCCAAGATTAACCCTTTTACCCCCAAAGGACGTACTGGTACGTTTCACAAAAGCCATCCCTTTACCCCCATGGACGTACCGGTATGTCCTTGCAAAAAAATGCTATAAATGTTTTTTTTTTCATATTTTTTATAATTTTTTGAGAAAATTCAGGCCTTTTCCAAGAGAATGAGACCAACCTGACCTCTCTATGACAAAAAATTAAGGCTGTTAGAGCAATTTAAAAAAAAAATATACTGCAAAATGTGCTGGGAAAAAAATAACCCCTTGGGGGTTAAGGGTTGGAAATTTCCAAATAGCCTGGGGGTTAAAGGGTTAATAAGTTTCTGAAATGATGGAGGAAATGAAGTGTCGCCACATTGTGGAGTCAATCAGATTAATGGCCCTCTGCATCTCCAAGGGTAAAAGGTGACTGTCAAAAAGTCCATCGGGGTTCTATCGATAATCACAGCTGCTTCCTGTAAAGACCCTCTATCCGAGACCCGGCTTTTGGAGCGCAGCTGCTTGAGAAAGAAGGAAACATATCAAAACATAATCCTGCATCCAATTTCTACGTTGATAGTACCGCCAGACACAGGAACGTAGCGGAAAATGATAAGAAAAAACTAATAAACACCAGGGAAAACACGAGGGAATTAAGTTATAAGCGCGAAAGCACGAGGGAAAGCACAACGGACCACGAGGAAACACACGTGGAACACAAGAGTCGGGGACACAAAGGGTCGCACTGAGATACGGAGAGCGTCAAGATGATATCACGACGCGACCAGAGAACTTACTGCCCTCAGGGCACGTATCCTTCCGCCTAGGCCTACCATTACAGAAAACGGAAGTAGGGTAAACTACACAAAACTCTGGTCGGTTGAGAGGAAGTTCCAGGTAACTCCTAAGAAAGTAGTTCGAGGTAGGTTCCTGTGTTGGAACAAATCTATATTCAAGAACCAATCAAATACAGGTCAAATTTTCCCTGGATGAGTCTTGTTTCTCACCAAACTGTGCCTCGCTGGGATGAATCTCAGGATATTGTCTACATTACTGGCCTCTGCTCGTAAATATTTACTGCCTAACAAAAGACAGCTTTAGATGTTATGGCGAACTGATCTGTCAATGATGCTGAAGAGCTTTCCAGACTGGTAGACAAGACGTGTGAAGCAGAAAGGATAAGTAAAGGATGAGCAAAATAAGTACAGTACTGTAATGAGTGAGCAGTACAGCAGACAGTCTTGGATTGTCCATTACAGCAGGTGTGGAACTGGAAACTATATTAGTGGAAAGAATCAAATGCACAGAACAAGGAACAGGCATAGGTGCATCACTCCATGATTAGTGTTCCTTCAATGTGATTAAAATGGAAGAAATCTTCATTGCCAACTGAGAAAAAAAAAATGAATTCAAAGCCAAAGAAGCAAATTGGTTAACAGCAATACTTTGCTCAACTTGATCTATATGTTGTAGTCCTCTCATTATGTAAATTGGGAGACCACTCATTATTGACTTGGGTGTCAAGCAAAGACATGAAGACAGTACGCTTACCTGGAATACCACGATAGGTTCTCTGAGGCATACATACATACATACATATACCAAAGGCACTTCCCCCAATTTTGGGGGGTAGCCGACATCAACAAGAAACAAAACAAAAAAGGGGACCTCTACTCTCTCTGAGGCATAGCGAAAGATATTTAGAGCAAAACAAAGTACTATACACAAATACACAGCACATAATCACACAAAATTATGAAGAGAAGTGCCCTGAATATGAAAACTGTGGGTTGCATACAATTATTAGAACGTAATGAGTAGACTACGGTACGTTGCATAAGTACCCCTAAGGAAATGAGCCACACATGGCTGTAGGCATTACTGAGCAGTCCTTTAGTCCCAAGCTTCACCAGCCCTATATCCTTCTATTTTACCTCTGTTCTTGTTTCAATCATTCCATTTTTCTATCCAACCTCTTCTTACTTTATCCTCATAGTGTAAGTTCTAGATGCACTATAGTCCATTTCTTTTATCGAGGCAGATTTGCACCGACTCACAGCGGTGCCCTTTTAGCTCGGAAAATTTTCCTGATCGCTGATTGGTTAAACAAGATAATTCTAACCAATCAGCGACCAGGAAACTTTTCCGAGCTAAAAGGGCACCGCTGCGAGTCGGTGCAAATCTGCATCACTATAAGAAATTGACTATAGTTGATGGCCTTTCAGGCCCTTGGCCTGGCCTATGTAACCCAAATTTATAAATCCAATCCAATCAAGTAATTGGAATCTTTTGCAGGAATGTATTAAAGCAAAGACATCATAGTCTTCCGTTAACTGTGTCCTTCCCCCTCATACCAAAATGAGACAGTCAAATCAGAAAGTCAATTTGAGAACATACTCATGAGAGACTTGGAAAACTGACTTTAAGAAACGAGAGAACAAATAGTTCTGACACTCTTCATAAGGCTTTGAAGTTTCAAGTATATAATCAATAGTTAAGCAACAGAGTAATTAGTACATACTAATTGCATAGTGTCTAGAAAGCTTAAAAATAAATTTGTAACTCATTATTAGGATTAAAATACTACATATAAAAACAAATGTTAACCTCTCTCCAAAGATTTAGACTAAATTCTTTATGAGTTTAAAAGTAACGTTCTTAAAAACAAACATTGAAATTTGACGCAAGATTATAAATTTTATCTCGAAAAAGATTTCCTCTAATTTTCCTATCTCTTAACAGGAATTTCCAGTTGCTGATGGATCTGGGAACCAAGTGATATACCATTTCATGAAAGCCGAGAGGTTCTTATTTAGAGCTGAAATGTTCCCATCCACTGATGACTTATACTTCATATTCCATCCAAACTACAGTTTACTTTACGATGTGTGTGTATTTTTATCAACCATTACCCAACATCACTCATGAATTGTGGAAAATTAACCCTTTTACCCCCAAAGGACGTACTGGTACGTTTCACAAAACTCATCCCTTTACCCCCATGGACGTACCGGTACGTTCTTGCAAAAACTGCTATTTACATTTATTCTTCATAATTTTTGAGAAACTTCAGGCATTTTCCAAGAGAATGAGACCAACCTGACCTCTCTATGATGAAAATTAAGGCTGTTAGAGCAATTTAAAAAAAAATATACTGCAAAATGTGCTTGAAAAAAAATAACCCCTGGGGGTTAAGGGCTGGAAAGTTCCAAATAGCCTGGGGGTAAAAGGGTTAATTTTATTTAATCCAGTTAGGGTTGATTTACACTATGGGTCCGGTCGCGCTCCGCTCTCCCTCCAGTCACGGTCCGGTCAAATAGAGTTGAATGATTTTAAATAGAAGCATTCACACTGGCGCTCTGGTCAGCTCTCGCTCCAGTCGTGATAGAAAAAAATCAGTGTGTACAATAACAGGCTAATGTTCACGATGTAAATACATTTCTTAGAAAAAAATCAATGTGTACAATAACAGGCTAATGTTCACGATGTAAATACATTTCTTAGTATCACTGAACAATATTCCTATACAATTATGCTTTCTCTTTATATTCATAATGTTGCCAAGATGCTGATCGGACCGAAAGTGTGAACACCGCGGTACACCGAGACTGGACCTATAGTGTGAATCAACCCTTATTATCCTCAAATAAGTTTTTGAATAAGCCCTAAATTATAGATAACGGCCACATGCTATACAGTAAGTTAATATATATATATATGAAGTAAGAATCCAAGATCAACGCTACCGTTTTCCATTGTTTTAACCGTTTTAAATATTAAGAAAATCTGGCATATTCTCTACTTCATCATCATGTACCAACCGTGTGTCACACGATCGTACATAAATTATTTTGTATATATTATGCTTGTATCTGCGCTCTTCCCTCACACTAAAAAGAACCAGAATAAACATGTCTGCGTGTCGCCTATGTAACATTGTCATTTTCTCGAACATGTAATTTCCTGTTGCCTTAAGGTTTTGTATATGAAGGAGAGTGTTCTTTAAGAAAGTTACTCAGTTGATTGCATCCTGCCTTTGAGTCATAACCTTTCTCTCGGCCGTCACAATCAACACCCTGACGTCATACAACAAACACAAGCAGGAAAGTGGCTATGAAATGCTACGAAACATCACAGTCCAAATCACGAGGAAACATCTCATACCTGAGGGTATTGAGGTCCAATCTTCTGAAGCCTGACCAACGCGTACTGATGGAGCTGCCTCGTTGGTGGATTCACGCTACTTAGTCTATTGCTGTCTTGCAAGGCACCAACCATCACGCCGACCAACACACCAACTAGTTCATTTCCTGAGGATGTAAAAAATGCAGTTATTAACAATATTTTTCCCTATTGGAGCCCCTGGGCTTATAGCATCTTGCTTTTCCAATTAGGGTTGTAGCTTGGATAGTAATAATAATAATAATAATAGGAATATAAATTGCATATAGGTAAGCTGGCTTAACTGTCTTTCAACTTTACTATAGTCCATTTCTTTTATCGAGGCAGATTTGCACCGACTCGCAGCGGTGCCCTTTTAGCTCGGACAAGTTTCCTGATCGCTGATTGGTTAGAATTACCTCGTCCAACCAATCAGCGATCAGGAAACTTCTCCGAGCTAAAAGGGCACCGCTGCGAGTCGGTGCAAATCTGCATCGCTAAAAGAAATTGACTATAGTTTAAGTATGATTTCTCATAAGTATAAACAGTATTTTTTTTCATTATTAAGCAGTTCTGCTTAATAGTGGCTCAGTAAAAAGAAAGTGTAATATTAATTGCTAATTGCAATATTTGATTTGTAACAACTGAACCAAGGAAAGATAGATAAATATTTGCCAAGTCATAATTAAGGATTGTATTGAGAACGGATGGTGGAGAGAATGAATGAATGATTTAAAGTTCTCTGGCATCCTTACATCGAAGGTCATTGACGCCGATATCGTTTATTATAAATAAAGATTAAAAGAATATTCAATTGAACCCAGAAAATTAAATATGTTATAAAAGTTAAATAGCATTAAGAAGACCTGCTTCTGATATAAATTTAAAAATGCCACTAGTATTGTACGACACATCATGTCCAAGGATCTTGGCAAGGATGAACCTGCCATCCTCACCCCGAGCCTCAAACAGATATCTATTTCTTTCTGTGCTATAAGTGGGGCATTCAGTCAACAAATGCCTCACTGTCAAGGGTAGCAAACAGGAGAGAAGAAGATTGAGAGTAAGACAGACAATTAAATGGCGAAATAAGGTGAAGGATGATATGGAGGGGAGAGATTTGGTGGAAGAGGATGCCTTTGGTAGAATGCATTGGCAAATGACCCCTCAATGTAGGACTTAACATCAGGAGAGAAGACCATTATTGAGGCTGTAAAAGCAAACTCATATTATACATACATATACCAAAGGCACTTCCCCCAATTTTGGGGGGTAGCTGACATCAACAAATGAAACAAAAACAAAAAGGGGACCTCTACTCTCTACGTTCCTCCAGCCTAACAAGGGACTCGACCGAGTTAAGCTGGTACTGCTAGGGTGCCACAGCCCACCCTCCCCTTTTATCCACCACAGATGAAGCTTCATAATGCTGAATCCCCTACTGCTGCTACCTCCGCGGTCATCTAAGGCATCGGAGGCAGCAGCAGGGCCTACCGGAACTGCGTCACAATCGCTCGCCATTCATTCCTATTTCTAGCACGCTCTCTTGCCTCTCTCACATCTATCCTCCTATCACCCAGAGCTTCCTTTACTCCATCCATGAATAATATTAAAAACCTACTGTGTTCAGGTAAAGTTCTAGGAATAAGCAGCTCCATGGCATTTAAGCTTTCCGTGATGAGCTGCAACTCCGCCTCGGAGCTTACGCTCGAGTGAGCCTCGTGCAGGTATTCGAGGATGCGGGGGGCCAAGGCATGAATGAACGGCGTTGAAATTTCTCCTTCGGTGTGGCTAAAGATGGATTCCAGGGTCTGCACACACTGAATACGAACCTAAGGAATACAAAGTATCGAAGTTGAAACTTGTTGATAGTACTGAATTCAACTAAATATATATTAGGAACAAATTTAAGTTACCCTACTCATCTATTACATCAGTATCAATTCTTTCGTAATGTATTATTGTAAACAAATTACATTATTGGTTATAACACTCCTATTTTCTTACATTTGAATTTAAAAGAAATAGTGTACTACCGTATGATAAGTTCAAAAGTATTTGACTATAAAATCAAGCTAAACTTTCAAACATAAACAACGCAGGAACTTACACTGCCAAAAAAAGCATGATAATTTAATTATGAATATAAGATATTTTTAAAGAGTCCAAATAAATTCATACCATGACAATAAGCTAGTTAAATGGTAGTGTGCTAACTGAGATTTATCTGTTGTTAAATTATGTTGATCTTGCATCTAAATAGACTTTTGCTTAAACATACAATAAGGATGAGTTAAACTAAAGATAAATAATTATACAGACAAATCTAATGTGTTTTTTTCTCATGAAACCACGACTCTATAACCTATGAAAGTCGTACATCAATATGTGGTTTCATAAAAGGGATTTTGAAGTAGGAAAAATATATTTTTGGGTGAGATAGCCATGTCGTCCTGATGGAAGTTCCTTCTGGCAACTTCTACAGTATAATATTTCTGCGATTGATATTACAAGAGAATTACCGTCAGGTATCACGGGGTTCCAACCTTCGGAAACGACTATCTGAAGATATCGTGATAATCAGGGATGTATCCTAAGATAACCATAGATATCAGTTAGACAAACAACTGAATAAGAAAAATAACAAAATGATACTTACATCCAATTGCTGGTGTTGTGTAGCCATTTTGAAGAGATTAATCGCCGGGTACTGTAGGTTGTGAGGTCGACTAACGGAAGGCGGAGCATTTAAAATGAGCTGGGCAATGCCCCGTAAGACTAAGACTTCGTCCGTGTTCCTCTCCTCTTCGCCTGCAGGAATCAAACGTGAAGATAATCTATAAATCCTTTCTTTAACTATAAAAAGCCATTATAATATTTGAAATAATCTAGTTTCTTCGTTTCTCTACATTCTTAACCCTTTTACCCCCAAAGGACGTACTGGTACGTTTCACAAAAGCCATCCCTTTACCCCCATGGACGTACCAGTACGTCCTTGCAAAAAAATGCTATAAAATTTTTTTTTTTTTCATATTTTTGATAATTTTTTGAGAAAATTCAGGCATTTTCCAAGAGAATGAGACCAGCCTGACCTCTCTAAAAATTAAGGCTGTTAGAGCTATTTAAAAAAATATACTGCAAAATGTGCTGGGAAAAAAATAATCCCCTGGGGGTTAAGGGTTGGAAATTTCCAAAGAGCCTGGGGGTAAAAGGGTTAAACACCATGCAAAGGAAAATATAAAAGGGATCTTCTTATTAAATTGGTTACCAGTGGTGGGTTACTAGAACATGGGATGCATCAAGCTGATAAGAAAAAGCCAATTGAATAATTGAGAAAATGAGTAGTGGCATTAGCGCACCTCGCGCATTGCAACATAGGCATTACCAAAGTAACCCTTGTTGTGTATTGATTTTTAACTTTCTATTTCACCTATGTTTCTGAACCTTGATCTTTACTGTGAATTTTCCCTCTAGTGGCCCTTTGGCAATAAATATCTTCCAAGGCTATAAATCTAGCAAGTGTTGAGTGGATTGGTGACTATCCTATGCCTGGGAAAAATCTTCATTACTCTATTAATATCTCCAATGAGAAGCCTATGACTGTTTGGTTGTTAAACCTTTTACCCCCAGGCTATTTGGAAATTTCCAACCCTTAACCCCTAGGGGGTTATTTTTTTCCCAGCACATTTTGCAGTATATTTTTTTTAAATTGCTCTAACAGCCTTAATTTTCATCATAGAGAGGTCAGGTTGGTCTCATTCTCTTGGAAAATGCCTGAAGTTTCTCAAAAAATTATCAAAATTATGGAAAAAAATGTAAATAGGAGTTTTTTGCAAGTACGTACCGGTACGTCCATGGGGGTAAAGGGATGAGTTTTGTGAAACGTACCAGTACGTCCTTTGGGGGTAAAAGGGTTAATATCTCCAATGAGAAGCCTATGATTGTTTGGTTGTTAACAAGATGTTACTAGTGAGTCTTTATGAAAGTTTACCAAAAATGGGTCTCAGAACTGGTAAAAAGTGTTAATAATTTGGGAAGGATCAATATTTTATATAGGGACTTCTTTGTGAGGGAGTAGATTGCTGAGACTTGGTTGAGTGTGTGGACAACTTATTCATGAGTACTGTTATCTAACCAGCACGATGGATCAGAATGAGAGGCTATCAGAGGGCTATTTTAGAAATAAACAGTGAAATACAGAGGGGAAAAGTTTGGGATAGATAGATAGCAAGATGGACAGAGTTCAAAGATCTACAAAAAACAAATGGCTGAAAGAAATGCAGCCAATCAGAAGGATGACGCAAATGCTATGGTCCAAACTACAGTGTACCACGGGCGAAGCTCTTCCTCGAGCACGCAATACTAATAACTCAAATATGTTTGAGACACCAATGAAGGACAGTTCATTTTCTGATTCCCTCTGCAAATATACATAATTTCAAAAGCTTACATCTATCTATCTAAATATCAAGGCACTTGCCCCAATTTTGGGGGGTAGCCGACATCAAACAAATAAAAAAAAGGGGGCCCTTTCCTCTCTACGCTCCTCCCAGCCTGACGAGGGACTCAACAAGGTTCAACTGGTACTGCTTATATAGATATATAAATACAGTAGAGTACTACGTGACTTACAAGTTTTGCTCAGGTCGATAATATTTGCCAAAGCAGATTGAAGTAAATTACACCACTGGTCCTTCGACCTCGGGTCTCTGGCGTACGGGTGACGTGCGATCGTCGCCAGGGCGTCCAGAACGATGGTCATCGGACCCGGGTTGCCGTCCGAAACGCGAGACGGCCGCAACCTGCTTCCGCATTCTCGCAAAACCCCGGTAATTAGATATAGGACTGTTGGTAAGATTGCAACTCCGCCTGAAAATAAAAGACATATTTTCTTGATCAAGGAAAGACATTTAGATGATGACAGTGCTGGAATCCTTTTTGACCACAGCAGGAAATGAATATTTGATTTTATATACTGCTGTAAAGAGTTCATGTGAAGTTCACTGACAAACAAATTTATCATTTTATACATACATACATATACCAAGGCACCTCCCCCAATTTTGGGGGGTAGCCGACATCAACAAAGAAACAAAAACAAAAAAGGGGACCTCTACTCTCTACGTTCCTCCCAGCCTAACAAGGGACTCAACATTTTATAATTGGATAAATATAGCCAACAACACAGATAAATTTAAGAATCTAATACAGTACTTAAAAACTAGTATTGTACATATCTTACCAGCTGGCGAGCACAGGTTAGGCAGGGAGGTCAACAGCGTAACAGTCGACGACAGGAGAGATTCGATCTGATTCATCTTCGCGTGGTGACGAGGAGGAGCCAGCAAGGATGGAGCGGACGCTACTACCTGAGGGGCTAGACGAGGCTTGTGTCGAACCAGGGTACAGAGGCATACCTGAAAAAATATATCAAATTCATTTAAAAACCGATGCTTTACCGATTCATACATCATATATATACCAAGGCATTTCCCCCAATTTTGGGGGGTAGCCAACATCAAATAAATGAAACAAAAAAGGGGATGTCTCCTCTCTATGTTCCTTCCAGCCTGACAAGGGACTCAACCGAGTTCGGCTGTTGATTCATACAAGATTATGAAATATTGTACACATTTAACTGGTATAAGCAACTTGTAAGGTAGAATTATTCGTTGCTCTTAACGAGAAGGGATATTGTTTTCATGGACTTAAGATTAACAAAAATCTCAGCTTCATATAATCTATTAATATAAACTCGATAAAAACTACATTTAAGTTTGAATCTATGATAACTGAAAAAACAAAGAAAGTACTTTTATTCAATTCAATGAGTTTTGTCTCTCTCTAACGTAACTGAACTGAATTTAAATCTTACTTGAACTCATTCTTACCTGCAAAGAAGTAAATACTAAGGATTGAGCTGTGTTGATTTCACCAGACTCCTTGCCTTCGCCCAGGAGGTCGGCCTCACATCCTTCGCATTCCTGGTTGGCTGGCTTTTCATCTGAAAAAAAGGGGAGGTTCTTTCTCAGCATAACTGTACAGTTAAAAACTACCAAATACTGAGGGTTACTACAATGTACGTGTCTCTTCTTCATTATTATTATTATTATTACTAGCCAAGCTACAACCCTAGTTGGAAAATGTTATTTTTATTAATAAAATAAATTTTTGAATATACTTACCCGATAATCATGTAGCTGTCAACTCCGTTGCCCGACAGAATTCTATGGAGGGATACGCCAGCTATCACAATACTAGAAGGGGGTGTATTTACCAGCGCCACCTGTGGCCAGGTACTCAAGTACTTCTTGTTGACACCTCCTCAATTATTCCTCGGTCCACTGGTTCTCTATGGGGAGGAAGGGAGGGTCGATTAAATCATGATTATCGGGTAAGTATATTCAAAAATTTATTTTATTAATAAAAATAACATTTTTCAATATTAAACTTACCCGATAATCATGTAGCTGATTCACACCCAGGGGGGTGGGTGAAAACCAGTGTACAAGATTAAAGGATAGCTAAGTATCCCATATTTCATATAATCAGTTATCCACAATAACAATGAAATAATAAGTACCTGGTAAGGAAGTCGACTTGAACCGTTACTCTGCCTTTAATAAGATCGTCTTCCTTACTGAGCGCAGCGTTCCTCTTGGGAGGCTGAATCAACTCAAAGGTGCTAAAGTATACAGGGCTGCAACCCATACTAAAGGACCTCATCACAACCTTTAACCTTGGCGCTTCTCAAGAAAGAATTGACCACCCGCCAAATCAACAAGGATGTGGAAGGCTTCTTAGCCGACCGTACAACCCATAAAAAGTATTCAAGAGAAAGGTTAAAAAGTTATGGGATTATGGGAATGTAGTGGCTGAGCCCTCGCCTACTACTGCATTCGTTGCTACGAATGGACCCAGGGTGTAGCAGTACTCGTAAAGAGACTGGACATCTTTGAGATAGAATGATGCGAACACTGACTTGTTTCTCCAATAGGTTGCATCCATAACACTCTGCAGAGAACGGTTCTGTTTGAAGGCCACTGAAGTAGCCACAGCTCTCACTTCATGTGTCCTTACCTTCAGCAAAGCAAGGTCTTCTTCCTTCAGATGAGAATTTGCTTCTCTAATCAGAAGCCTGATGTAGTAAGAAACTGAGTTCTTAGACATTGGTAGAGAAGGCTTCTTGATAGCACACCATAAGGCTTCTGATTGTCCTCGTAATGGTTTTGACCTTCTTAGATAGTACTTAAGAGCTCTAACTGGGCAAAGTACTCTCTCCAGTTCGTTCCCCACCATGTTGGACAGGCTTGGGATCTCGAACGACTTAGACCAAGGACGGGAAGGAAGCTCGTTTTTAGCCAAAAAACCGAGCTGCAAGGAACATGTAGCCGTTTCAGATGTGACACCTATGTTCCTGCTGAAGGCGTGGATCTCACTTACTCTTTTACCTGTTGCTAAGCACACGAGGAAAAGAGTTTTTAATGTGAGGTCCTTAAAAGAGGCTGATTGGAGCGGTTCAAATCCTGATGACATTAGGAACCTAGGACCACGTCTAGATTCCAGCCTGGAGTGGACAACCGACGTTCCTTTGAGGTCTCAAAAGACCTAAGGAGGTCCTGTAGATCTTTGTTGGAGGAAAGATCCAAGCCTCTGTGGCGGAAAACCGCTGCCAACAAACTTCTGTAACCCTTGATCGTAGGAGCTGATAGGGATCTTACGTTCCTTAGATGTAACAGGAAGTCAGCAATCTGGGTTACATTGGTACTGGTTGAGGAAAACTGCATTGGCCTTGCACCAGCTTCGGAAGACTTCCCATTAAGACTGATAGACTCTGAGAGTGGATGTCGTCCTTGCTCTGGCAATCGCTCTGGCTGCCTCCTTCGAAAAGCCTCTAGCTCTTGAGAGTCTTTCGATAGTCAGAAGGCAGTCAGACGAAGAGCGTGGAGGTTGGGTGTACCTTCTTTACGTGAGGTTGACGCAGAAGGTCCACTCTAGGAGGAAGAGTCCTGGGAACGTCGACCAGCCATTGCAGTACCTCAGTGAACCATTCTCTCGCGGGCCAGAGGGGAGCAACCAACGTCAGCCGTGTCCCTTTGTGAGAGGCGAACTTCTGAAGTACCCTGTTGACAATCTTGAACGGCGGGAATGCATACAGGTTGAGATGGGACCAATCCAGCAGAAAGGCATCCACGCGAACTGCTGCTGGGTCTGGAATCGGAGAACAATACAAGAGGAGCCTCTTGGTCATCGAGGTAGCGAATAGATCTATGGTTGGCTGACCCCACAGGGCCCAAAGTCTGCTGCAAACATTCTTGTGAAGGGTCCACTCTGTGGGGAAGACCTGACCCTTCCGGCTGAGGCGATCTGCCATGACATTCATATCGCCCTGAATGAGCCTCGTTACCAGCGTGAGCTTTCGATCTTTTGACCAAATGAGGAGGTCCCTTGCGATCTCGAACAACTTCCTCGAATGAGTCCCTCCCTGCTTGGAGATGTAAGCCAAGGCTGTGGTGTAGTCGGAGTTCACCTCCACCACCTTGTTAAGCTGGAGGGACTTGAAGTTTATCAAGGCCAAATGAACTGCCAACAACTCCTTGCAAAAGATGTGAAGTGTCCTTTGCTCCTGATTCCATGTTCCCGAGCATTCCTGTCCGTCCAGTGTCGCACCCCAGCCCGTGTCCGATGCGTCCGAGAAGAGACGGTGGTCGGAGGTCTGAACAGCCAAAGGTAGACCTTCCTTGAGAAGAATGCTGTTCTTCCACCACGTAAGAGTAGACCTCATCTCTTCGGAAACAGGAACTGAGCCCGTCTCTAGCGTCATGTCCTTTATCCAGTGAGCAGCTAGATGATACTGAAGGGGGCGGAGGTGGAGTCTCCCTAACTCGATGAACAGGGCCAGCGATGAAAGTGTCCCTGTTAGACTCATCCACTGCCTGACTAAGCATCGGTTCCTTCTCAGCATGCTCTGGATGCATTCTAGGGCTTGGAAGATCCTTGGGGCCGACGGACAAGTCCGAAAAGCTCGACTCTGAAGATCCATACCCAAGGAGACAATGGTCTGGGATGGAACGAGCTGAGACTCCTCAAAATTGACCAGGAGGCCCAGTTCCTTGGTCAGATCCATAGTCCATTTGAAAATCTCCAGACAGCGACGACTTGAGGGAGCTCTTAAAAGCCAGTCGTCTGACGGAGCCGGACACAAGATCATGATACTGCTGCACAGTCTGTAAACTGTCAATCATGGGCAAGCGAGGAAGTACAGTGACAACCCGAATCTGTCTAGACTGTCTGGGTCGTACAGACAACTCCTTAACGGGTTGCTGAGGTTGCCGCACTGCGTCACAACAAGTCCCTTCTGTTGGTTGTTGAACGTCTTCCCCGTGACACATTGACTCCGTAAACAAAAAATCCTCTAACAAGGACTAAGCTTGGACTGCATGTCATGCAACACAGCTCAAGGTCTATGGGAGCAGGTGTGGTAACAGACGGGATTAGCGGCTGAAGTGTAACCATTACCTTCCCTGTAAGCATGTTATGCTTAAATAAAAGTCCATAAGAGGTTATGCAGCTAAAGGCTCCCTCCAAATGACAGAGTCCTCAAGGGAATATCAGAAGGAGGGAGAAAAGAACTTTCTCATCTACAGGGACCTTATCCTAGAAAAGCTAAGTTCTCTGAGTGAGGGTTCACTGGTGCAAAGCAGCAGACTAGAAGGCAACGTTATGAAACTGCTTGACAGTCTAGTGAGTTGGCAACAACCCAAGATGTGTTGAGAAGCATGCGGTAAGGTATGCAGAGCATGATGTATGCAGAGTATGCTGTTATGTAGAGCATGTTGTATGCAGAGCATGCTGAATGCAGAGCATGCTGTATGCAGAGCATGTTGTATGCAGAGCATGCTGAATGCAGAGCATGCTGAATGCTGAGCATGTAGTAAGCAGAGCCTGCTGAAAGGAAAGCAGAGCGTGTGCATGGCGTTTAACATTTCTCAGAAATTCCATGACCAGTGCTAGAGTGCTTTATGCATGCTTGCATGGGGTTTACACCATGGTATGCTGAACAGCAGAGTCAGAACGAGCTGGAACAACAATAGTGTGGTTTCCTCTTCAAGACTCCGATGAGGGAACACCTGAGGCTCAGTCTGCAAAGGCTGAATAAAAGACAAGCAGAAGGAAGGCGCATGGGTGGAGGAGGCTGACTCCTAGCATGAGTGGTTGAACCCAAGGGTTGCGCTTGCTGAGCGGTTGGCGGAAGCGGATTAGCAAGTTCCAGTTCCTGTGGTGTGAGCGGAGCGCGATGAGGAAGAGGCTGCGCAGAACAAGGTAAATGTCTCGCAAGCTGAGGCTCCTGAGGCGCAAGGCTAAGGTGTTGTGGTGCTTGCCTTATGGAGGGTTGAGCTCGCTGCAGCAAGAGCTGAGGAAACTGACTCATGGACGGGAGAGGTTGTTGTACCTCAACCGAGTGTTGCATCACTGGTGGAGCAGCAAGTGGAGGCGGAGGAAGAGAGGTATAATCCTCCTGATCCCAATGTAAAGGTTGCCTTAAGAAAGGCGGAGGCTGAACACCACAGGGAACAGCAAACTCAGCACGTGTCTCAACATCGTACGCCTGGCAGGTGGAACTGCTGGCAGGTGGTACTGCGATCAGGCGGAGCGAGTGTAGGTGGAGGGAGTGTAGGCGGAGGCGGAGGAACAACACTCTCAGCCCGACACTCACGCATCAAGTCCGAAAGCTGTGCTTGCATGGACTGTAGTAGAGTCCACAACATCATACGCCTGGCAGATGGTACTGTGATCAGGCGGAGCGAGTGTAGGAGGAGGGAGTGTAGGCGGAGGCGGAGGAGCAACACTCTCAGCCCGACACTCACTCATCAAGTCCGAAAGCTGTGCTTGCATGGACTGTAGTAGAGTCCACAACATCGTACGCCTGGCAGATGGTACTGTGATCAGGCGGAGCGAGTGTAGGAGGAGGGAGTGTAGGCGGAGGCGGAGGAGCAACACTCTCAGCCCGACACTCACTCATCAAGTCCGAAAGCTGTGCTTGCATGGACTGTAGTAGAGTTCACAACATCGTACGCCTGGCAGATGGTGCTGCGACCAGGCGGAGCAGGTGCAGGCTGGGCGAGCACAGGCGGAGCAGGTGCAGGCTGGGCGAGCACAGGCGGAGCGAGAACAGGTGGAGGGAGTGTAGGCGGAGGAGGAGGTGCAACACTCTCAGCCCGACACTCACGCATCAAGACCGAAAGTTGTGACTGTATGGACTGCAGTAGAGTTAACTTGGGGTCGGCAGACACTAAGTTCTGCTGAGGTAAAGCCTTAACAGCAGAGATCTGTTGTGGCAGAACCTTACTCCTCTTAGGCGGAGTGTAATCAACTGATGACTGAGGAGAGTCAGAGCTAACCCAATGACTGCATTCGGGTTGTGAACTTTAACTTCGTACGTCTGGCATAGGTCTGGACTTAACGTTTAAGAAGTCTTGAGACCTGAGACCAGCGTTACTCTGCCTTTATTTTCTCCCCTAATCTCTTCTGCAGACGAGCAAAATAAGGGCTCAATCGTCTGCGGGTGGGAGTGACGGTCTCGGTAAGACACGCCCACAACCACCGAGAATACTTCTGTGCGCCGATCAAGGCCTGCTGAACCCTTATGCCCTTCGACATTGCTTCTCCCCTGGGCTTGGGAGCTTGCAAGAGGTCCCGGACTGGGAGGACGACTGGCGCGCACATAAGTACCCTCACGCACTAATCACTTATCACTTTGATTTCTGTTTGCACTTATTTCACTGAACTCGAAACTTTAAGTGGTTTGTACCTGAAATACGCAATTCTATCCTTTCTCAAAGTTAGTAATTGCGAAAACAGAATACAATGTAACAGAAAAATCTAACGAAAGATAATTCAGTGGTTGGAAAGAGACTAAACACTAGATCACTCTAGAAACGTTTAGTTTCTTCCCCTAAAGAGACTAGGGAGAAGAGCAAAAAACGATAACGACGTTACTCGTACGCCTGGCAGGCTTGAATGAAACGTTTATCCTCTTTCTCCCTCCGTCTCTATCTCTCTCTTCTCTCTCTCTCTCTCTTGACTTAGAACCTGAGAGAAGAGCCCAATCATATATATCGTTAAAACATATTATTGTTAAAGGAAAAAAAAAAAAAAACTGAAAAGTTCCTTTATTAGGATCAAAACCATTAAGTTAAGAAAGAATAAACAAAACGCTAGACACGGTTACTCTTACTGCAACGTGAAACCGTGAACATTCTTTCTCTATCGTAACGATAGAGTGCAAGTTGAACGTTCTGAACGTCAACAACTGCAGAGACAAAACAAAACGTTAGTTCAGCTTTGAAAACAGTACGAGACTGTCAAAGAAAATCTTTCAAACTCTGTGGCGGAAATAGCATAATATGTTAACAGGTAAAACCGAAATGACGGGCTCAAAGTTTATTAACTTCGGTAAAAGACCGCCTACTATTAGGAAGGTCGAATATAAACAAATATAAAAATTAATTTTAATGAGTTTATAATAAAAGGAAGTTAATCGAAGAGGCCTATAAGAGGCGGAGAGATATAAAATAAATCTATAACTTTTGTTAAGCAAAATTAAGAAAGAGAGTCTATACTCTCTTAGACACCAACACTTCCGTCTAAGGGAAGGGTCGGCCATTGAAAAGTGAACGAGAGTTCATACTCTCTCGTCACCAAAATTAATCAAATTAATTCCAAAAGCTAACTAAGCTAATATAGAAGTTTCCAGTAAAGCGACAGCCGAAATCAAAGAGAAATACTTCACCAAAGTCGTGAAAATACTCCAAGAACATAAGCGTATCCCAGAACGTCTTGCCGGAAGCACGACAGAGGAATAATTGAGGAGGTGTCAACAAGAAGTACTTGAGTACCTGGCCACAGGTGGCGCTGGTAAATACACCCCCTTCTAGTATTGTGATAGCTGGCGTATCCCTCCATAGAATTCTGTCGGGCAACGGAGTTGACAGCTACATGATTATCGGGTAAGTTTAATATTGAAAAAGCAAGATGCTATAAAGTCCAAGGACTCCAACAGGGTAAAATAGCCCAGTGAGGAAATGAAATAAGGAGATGAATAAGCAATGAGAGAAAATTAACAATCATTCTAAAAACAGTAACATCAAATCAGATAAGTTAAATATACAGTAAACTAAAAATGTTATTTTCATTAGTAAAATAAATTTTTGAATATACTTACCCGATAATCATGTAGCTGTCAACTCCGTTGCCCGACAGAATTCTACGGAAGGGATACGCCAGCGATCGCTATACAAGAGGGGGGTGTACTCACAAGCGCCACCTGTGGCCCGGTACTGCAGTACTTCTTGTTGACACCACCTCAATTTTTCCTCGGTCCACTGGTTCTATGGGGAGGAAGGGTGGGTCAATTAAATCATGATTATCGGGTAAGTATATTCAAAAATTTATTTTACTAATGAAAATAACATTTTTCAATATTAATCTTACCCGATAATCATGTAGCTGATTCACACCCAGGGAGGTGGGTGAAAACCAGTGTACATGTATATCAAGAAGCTAAGTATCCCGTATTTCATATTATCAGTTATTCAAAATAACAATGAAATTATAAGTACCTGGTAAGGAAGTCGACTTAAGCCATTACTCTGCCTTAAATAAGTTCGTCTTCCTTACTGAGCGCAGCGTTCCTCTTAGGAGGCTGAACAACTCTAAGGTGCTGAAGTATCAAGGGCTGCAACCCATACTAAAGGACCTCATCACAACCTTTAACCTCGGCGCTTCTCAAGAAAGAATTGACCACCCGCCAAATCAACAAGGATGTGGAAGGCTTCTTAGCCGACCGTACAACCCATAAAAAGTATTCAAGAGAAAGGTTAAAAGGTTATGGGATTATGGGAATGTAGTGGCTGAGCCCCCGCCTACTACTGCATTCGTTGCTACGAATGGTCCCAGGGTGTAGCAGTACTCGTAAAGAGACTGGACATCTTTGAGATAGAATGATGCGAACACTGACTTGCTTCTCCAATAGGTTGCATCCATAACACTCTGCAGAGAACGGTTCTGTTTGAAGGCCACTGAAGTAGCCACAGCTCCCACTTCATGTGTCCTTACCTTCAGCAAAGCAAGGTCTTCTTCCTTCAGATGAGAATGTGCTTCCCTAATCAGAAGCCTGAATAGTAAGAAACTGAGTTCTTAGACCTTGGAAAAGAAGGTTTCTTGATAGCACACCATAAGGCTTCTGATTGTCCTCGTAAAGGTTAAGACCTTTTTAGATAGTACCTAAGAGCTCTAACTGGGCAAAGTACTCTCTCCAGTTCATTCCCCACCAAGTTGGACAGGCTTGGGATCTCGAACGACTTAGGCCAAGGACGTGAAGGAAGCTCGTTTAGCAAAAACCGAGCTGCAAGGAACATGTAGCCGTTTCAGATGTGAAAACAATGATCCTGCTGAAGGCGTGGATCTCACTTACTCTTTTAGCTGTTGTCAAGCACACGAGGAAAAGAGTTTTTAATGTGAGGTCCTAAAAAGAGGCTGATTGGAGAGGTTCAAATCTTGATGACATAAGGAACCTTAGGACCACGTCTAGATTCCAGCCTGGAGTGGACAACCGACGTTCCTTTGAGGTCTCAAAAGACCTAGGGAGGTCCTGTAGATCTTTGTTGGTGGAAAGATCCAAGCCTCTGTGACGGAAAACCGCTGCCAACATACTTCTGTAACCCTTGATCGTAGGAGCTGAAAGGGATCTTACTTTCCTTAGATGTAACAGGAAGTCAGCAATCTGGGTTACAGTGGTACTGGTTGAGGAAACTGCATTGGTCTTGTACCAGCTACGGAAGACTTCCCCTCTAGACTGATAGATTCTGAGAGTGGATGTTCTCCTTGCTCTGGCAATCGCTCTGGCTGCCTCCTTCGAAAAGCCCCTAGCTCTTGAGTCTTTCGAAAGTCTGAAGGCAGTCAGACGAAGAGCGTGGAGGTTTGGGTGTACCTTCTTTACGTGAGGTTGACGTAGAAGGTTCACTCCTAGAGGAAGAGTCCTGGGAATGTCGACCAGCCATTGCAGTACCTCTATGAACCATTCTCTCGCGGGCCAGAGCGGAGCCAACCAACGTCAGCCGTGTCCCTTTGCGAGAGGAGAACTTCTGAAGTACCCTGTTGACAATCTTGAACGGCGGGAATGCATACAGGTCGAGATGGGACCAATTCAGCAGAAAAGCATCCACGTGAACTGCTGCTGGGTCTGGAATCGGAGAACAATACAACAGGAGTCTCTAGGTTATCGAGGTAGCGAACAGATCTATGGTTGGCTGACCCCACAGGGTCCAAAGTCTGCTGCAAACATTCTTGTGAAGGGTCCACTCTGTGGGGATGACCTCACCCTTCCGGCTGAGGCGATCTGCCATGACATTCATACCACCCTGAATGAACCTCGTTACCAGCGTGAGCTTTCGATCTTTTGACCAGATGAGGAGGTCCCTTGCGATCTAGAACAACTTCCACGAAAGAGTCCCTCCCTGCTTGAAGATGTAAGCCAGGGCTGTGGTGTTGTCAGAGTCCACCTCCACCACCTTGTTAAGCTGGAGGGACTTGAAGTTTATCAAGGCCAGAAGAACCGCCAACAACTCCTTGCAATTGATGTGAAGTGTCCTTTGCTCCTGATTCCATGTTCCCGAGCATTCCTGTCCGTCCAAAGTCGCACCCCAGCCCGTGTCTGATGCGTCCGAGAGGAGACGGCGGTCGGGTTTCTGAACAGCCAAAGGTAGACTTCCTTGAGAAGAAAGCTGTTCTTACACCACGCGAGAGAAGACCTCCTCTCTTCGGAAACAGGAACTGAGACCGTCTCTAGCGTCATGTCCTTTATCCAGTGAGCAGCTAGATGATACTGAAGGGGGGGGAGGTGGAGTCTCCCTAACACGATGAACAGGGCCAGCGATGAAAGTGTCCCTGTTAGACTCATCCACTACCTGACTGAGCATCGGTTCCTTCTCAGCATGCTCTGGATGCATTCTAGGGCTTGGAAGATCCTTGGGGCCGACGGAAAAGCCCGAAAAGCTCGACTCTGAAGATCCATACCCAGGTAGACAATGGTCTGGGATGGGACGAGCTGAGACTCCTCAAAATTGACCAGGAGGCCCAGTTCCTTGGTCAGATCCATAGTCCATCTGAGAATCTCCAGACAGCGACGACTTGTGGGAGCTCTTAAAAGCCAGTCGTCTGACGGAGCCGGACACAAGATCATGGTACTGCTGCACAGTCTGTGAACTGTCAACCATGGGGAAGCGAGGAAGTACAGTGACAACCCGAAGCTGTCTAGACTGTCTGGGTCGTACAGACAACTCCTTATCGGGTTGCTGAGGTTGCCGCACTGCGTCACAACAAGTCACTTCTGCTGGTTGTTGAACGTCTTCCCAGTGACACACTGACTCCGTAAACAAAAAATCCTCTAACAAGGACTAAGCTTGGACTGCATGTCTTGCAACACAGCTCAAGGTCTATGGGAGCAGGTGTGGTAACAGACGGGGTTAGCGACTGAAGTGGAACCATTACCTTCCCTGGAAGCATGTTATGCTTAAATAAAAGTCCATAGGAGGCTACGCAGCTAAAGGCTCCTCTCCAAATGACAGAGTCCTCAAGGGAATATCAGAAGGAGGGAGAAAAGCACTTTCTCATCTACAGGGACCATATCCGAGAAAAGCTAAGTTCTCTCAGTGAGGGTTTCACTGGTGCAAAAGCAGCAGACTAGAAGGCAACGTTATGAAACTGCTTGACAGTCTAGTGAGTTGGCAACAACCAAAGATGTGTGACTGAGAAGCATGCGGTAAGGTATGCAGAGCATGCTGTATGCAGAGCATGCTGTATGCAGAGCATGTTGTATGTAGAGCATGCTGTAAGGTAAGCAGAGCATGTTGCATGGCGTGTAACATTTCTCAGAAATTCCATGACCAGTGCTAGATTGAGTAATATCGCATTACTGTCCATTGAAAGTGCACGTGCCGAGGGAATTGATTTAGACTGTTTTGTTGATGAATTTGATAGCCGGCATGATAATCGTAGAATTAAGCTGCACTAAATATACGTACTATAATCTACTTCACCTCAGGAAAGGGAAACTCGCCCTGTTGGCAACACTGCATTACTTCATGCATGCTTGCATGGGGTTTTAATATCAACATAATATTTACATTACATTCATAACTCATGATTCATTTTTGTTTTGAAGATATTTTTGCCATATTTTGCGATTTTGTTAAAAATATATTGCAAGGAATACATATATATTTTTTTATAAGTAATACGAATAACCTCCATTATCATAATGTTTGTGTAGGCATACATGTATATGATTACAAATGCAAGTTATGAAAGTAATGAGGTGTTATTATTGTCATTTGTTATTTCAAAGTTGAATGGGAAGAGGCTCAAGTTGAGGAGAAAGTGGCAGATGCATGCGTTGAGGTGGCTGACTCATAGCATGAGGTTCCTGCCTCAAGAGTTGCGCTTGCCTCAAGGGTTGAGGTGGCTGCGCAGAGAGAGGCTCTTGACTCACTGAGGTTCTTGAGGTGTGAGCTGCGAGAGTTGAGGTAGCGGCTGCACAGAACGCAGTTCCTGTCTCACGAGTTGAGGTTCCTGAGGAGCTAGCCTCAAGAGTTGAGGCTCTCGCCTTGAGGAAAGTTGAGGTAGCAGCTGCGAGAGCTGAGGTGGCTGCCTCAAGGATGGTAGAGGTTGTCGTACCTCAAGAGGTTGTTGCCTCGAAGATGGTCTAACTGCAAGAAAATCTTGCCTCAAGGCATAAGACTCCTGCTCCCATTGTTGAGGTTGCCTTAAGGAAGGTTGAGGTTGCTGCACAACGCTGGTAACTGGCAACTCCGAACGCGGTAAGGTAGCGTAGCTTGAGGAACCTCAACTTCGTACGCCTGGCAGACTGGACTCCGGTGAGGCGGAGCGCTCGCAGGAGGAGGTGTAACCTTCTCAGCCTGAAACTCACGCATTAAGACCGCAAGCTGCGACTGCATGGACTGCAGCAAAGTCATCTTGGGATCAACAGACGATAAGGTCTGTTGAGGCAAAGCCTTAACAGAAGATGCCTTACCTCTCTTAGGAGGTGTGCAGTCACCTGATGACTGCGGAGAGTCAGAGCTAACCCAATGACTGCATCCGGGTTGTTGAACTCTAGAGGTCTGGACTTTACGTTTAAGAGGTCTTGAAACCTGAGTCCAGCGTTTTCTCCCCGAAATTTCTTCTGCAGACGAGCAAAATAAGGGCTCAATCGTCTGCGGGTGGGAGTGACGGTCTCTGTAAGACACGCCCGCAACCACCGAGGATACTTCTGTGCGCCGATCAAGGCCTGCCGAACCCTTTTGCCCTTCGACATTGCTTCTCCCCTGGGCTTGGGAGCTTGCAAGAGGTCCCGGACTGGGAGGACGACTGGCACGCACAGAAGTACCCTCACGCACAACACTGACACACTTTGCGCTAATCACTTATCACTTTTGATTTTCTGTTTGCACTTATTTCACTGACTCGAAACTTTAAGTGGTTTGTACCTGAAACACGCAATTCTATCCTTCCTTAAAAGTTAGTAATTGCGAAAACAGAATTACAATGTAACAGAAAAATCTAATGAAAGATAAATAATTCAGTGGCTGGAAAGAGACTAAACACTAGATCAAATAAACTACGTTTAAAATCTCTCACCGCATAAAGCTTGAGAACAAGAATAAAACTCTAGAAACGTTTACCTTCTTCCCCTAAAGAGACTAGGGAGAAGAGCAAAAACGATAACAACGTTACTCGCTTGAACGAAACGTTTATCCAGCTCTCTCTCCCTCCGTCTCTATCTCTCTCTCTCTCTCTCTCTCTTGACTTAGAACCTGAGAGAAGAGCCCAATCATATATATCGTTAAAACATATTGTTAAAGGAAAAAAACTGAAATATTTCCCAAATAAAAAGTTCCTTTATTAGAATTAAAACCATTAAGCTAAGAAAGAATGAACAAAACGCTAGAAACGGTTACTCTTACTGCAACGTGACACCGTGAAAATTCTCTCTCTATCGTAACGATAGAGCGCAAGTTGAACGTTCTGAACGTCAACAACTGCAGAGACAAAACAAAACGTTAGTTCAACTTTGAAAACAGTACGAGACTATCAAAGAAATTCTTTCAAAAACATTAAAATAGCATAATATGTTAACAGGTAAAACCGAAATGACGGGCTCAATGTTAATTAACTTCGGTACCAAGAAAAGACCGCCTACTATTAGGAAAGGTCGAATATAAACAAATATAAAAATAATTTTAATAAGTTTATAATAAAAGGAAGTTAATCGAAGAGGCCTATAAAAGGCGGAGAGATATAAAATAAATCTATAACTTTTGTTAAGCAAAATTAAGAAAGAGAGTCTATACTCTCTTAGACACCAACACTTCCGTCTAAGGGAAGGGTCGGCCATTTAAAAGTGAAAGAGAGTTCATACTCTCTTCGTCACCATAATTAATCAAATTAATTCCAAAAGCTAGCTAAGCTAATGATAAAACTTCCTGAATAGCGAAAGCTAAACTCTAGAGCAAATACATCACCAAATCGTGAGCAAAAAACTCCAGAATCAACAGCGTATCCATGTAGGTCTAGCCGGAGGCACGACAGAGGAAAAATTGAGGTGGTGTCAACAAGAAGTACTGCAGTACCTGGCCACAGGTGGCGCTTGTGAGTACACCCCCCTCTTGTATAGCGATCGCTGGCGTATCCCTTCCGTAGAATTCTGTCGGGCAACGGAGTTGACAGCTACATGATTATCGGGTATGATTAATATTGAAAAAAAGACTTATGTAGCCTGTTCAACATAAAAACATTTGCTGCAAGTTTGAACTTTTGAAGTTCTACCGATTCAATTACCCGATTGGAAGATCATTCCACAACTTGGTCACAGCTTAGACCATAAGACAGCCGCTAATCCTATTCCTTGCTTTTCCTTCCCTATTCCATTATTAATGTACTGTATATCCTTTAATCGTAATAAAAGAGAAAGGGCAGTTAGTGTTGCTAAATATCAAAGGTCATTTTTCAGCATCTTCAGGGTCCAAGGGGACACCTCGGACACTTGGCGGAGTTAAGAACCAAGACTTTAGAAACTACATGGTTCATCGTAGGCAAGGAAAACCACTTATAACTTCTGGAAGATTATGAAGAGGAAGGAAATGATTTCCTTATATCCTACCCCTGAAGTAAAATTTTGCCCTGGATTGATACACCAGATATCTGTATTTGAGATAGTAGAATATCCATATTCTTAAAAATATCAATAGTAGGTAAGGTTTTCATTTGATGAACTGGAAAACTTTACCTGTAATTCATCAGCTATTGCATTACAGAAAGCTTAGGTATTTTCTTCCTTAGCTGATAAGAAACAGTTTTTCTTGTGACCCACTTCTTACGTGGCTCTGTAAAGGTGAACAGTATAGCGATGCTAGTCCTAGATTATCTAGCTCTCCAATGTACAGGCAAATGGCTCTCACCGAACGTGGAAAGAACTCCACATTGATCAGGACAAAGAGGGGTGTAGAATGGTCCCAACTCTTCGGTGGTTAGGTCTTCGCTTCTAAGTCAGGTGCAAATTAAAACCACCAACATCCAAACTCGTAACCAGAGTATACTTCCTTCATAAGGATGTTTTGACAAGCTTTTATACCAGAGATGTCAGTTAAAATGCTTAGATGATCTTTCTTAAAGGAATCTCCACAAAATACAGTATAAGCCCCTCTAGTTCCACTGAAAATTCCTTGTTTAGTCAATAAAGCTCATAAACGTGCAAGAAGTTTGCCGCACAGAAAGAGAAGAAAATTTGCAATTACCGGAATAGTTACATCTATATTGAAGGCCTTCTGACTATCCGAACTACTTAACTGAGTCCTAAAGATAATGATCTTAATTAGTAATTGCTGGAACTAACTTTCACGATGTGGTAATCTCTCGTTCATGATTCCAGATTCCTTTGCAGGACAATCAACATACAGGTTGTCATCGTATCTGAGTTACTGTCACATGTAAGTAACTTGGTTCTTCTCCTTGGAATGATACAAACTACAGCTGCACTTGTAGAAAGACAAATGGTATGTGGCTACAATCGCACTGTAGTCACTGACCCGACCTTAGGTATAATCCTGATTGGAAGTCGTGACAACTCCAGGCCACATTTTTACATTAAAAATAATATGTTATTTTCATTAGTAAAATAAATTTTTGAATATACTTACCCGATGATCATGTAGCTGTCAACTCTGTTGCCCGACAGAAATCTACGGTCGGGATACGCCAGCGATCGCTATACAGGTGGGGGTGTACACAACAGCGCCATCTGTGAGCAGGTACTCAAGTACTTCTTGTCAACAAGAACTCAATTTTCTCCTCGGTCCACTGGTTCTCTATGGGGAGGAAGGGTGGGTCCTTAAATTCATGATCATCGGGTAAGTATATTCAAAAATTTATTTTACTAATGAAAATAACATTTTTCAATATTAATCTTACCCGATGATCATGTAGCTGATTCACACCCAGGGTGGTGGGTGGAGACCAGCATACATGTTAACAAAGAAGCTAAGTATCCCGTATTTCATTTTATTAGTTATTCAAAAATAACATAAAATAAATAAGTACCTGGTAAGGAAGACGACTTGAACCATTACTCTGCCTTTATTAAGTACGTCTTCCTTACTGAGCGTAGCGGTCCTCTTAGGATGCTGAACGACTCTTAGGTGCTGAAGTATAAAGGGCTGCAACCCATACTAAAGGACCTCATCACAACCTTTAACCTCGGCGCTTCTCAAGAAAGAATTGACCACCCGCCAAATCAACAAGGATGTGGAAGGCTTCTTAGCCGACCGTACAACCCATAAAAAGTATTCAAGAGAAAGGTTAAAAAGGTTATGGGATTATGGGAATGTAGTGGCTGAGCCCCCACCTACTACTGCATTCGTTGCTACGAATGGTCCCAGGGTGTAGCAGTTCTCGTAAAGAGACTGGACATCTTTGAGATAGAATGATGCGAACACTGACTTGCTTCTCCAATAGGTTGCATCCATAACACTCTGCAGAGAACGGTTCTGTTTGAAGGCCACTGAAGTAGCCACAGCTCTCACTTCATGTGTCCTTACCTTCAGCAAAGCAAGGTCTTCTTCCTTCAGATGAGAATGTGCTTCCCTAATCAGAAGCCTGACTTAGTAAGAAACTGAGTTCTTAGACATTGGAAGAGAAGGCTTCTTGATAGCACACCATAAGGCTTCTGATTGTCCTCGTAAAGGTTATGACCCTTTTTAGATAGTACCTAAGAGCTCTAACTGGGCAAAGTACTCTCTCCAGTTCGTTCCCCACCAAGTTGGACAGGCTTGGGATCTCGAACGACTTAGGCCAAGGACGTGAAGGAAGCTCGTTTTAGCAAAAAACCGAGCTGCAAGGAACATGTAGCCGTTTCAGATGTGAAAACTATGTTCCTGCTGAAGGCGTGGATCTCACTTACTCTTTTAGCTGTTGCCAAGCACACGAGGAAAAGAGTTTTTAATGTGAGGTCCTTAAAAGAGGCTGATTGGAGAGGTTCAAATCTTGATGACATAAGGAACCTTAGGACCACGTCTAGATTCCAGCCTGGAGTGGACAACCGACGTTCCTTTGAGGTCTCAAAAGACCTAAGGAGGTCCTGTAGATCTTTGTTGGTGGAAAGATCCAAGCCTCTGTGGCGGAAAACCGCTGCCAACATACTTCTGTAACCCTTGATCGTAGGAGCTGAAAGGGATCTTACGTTCCTTAGATGTAACAGGAAGTCAGCAATCTGAGGTACAGTGGTACTGGTTGAGGAAACTGCATTGGCCTTGTACCAGCTTCGGAAGACTTCCCATTTAGACTGATAGACTCTGAGAGTGGATGTCCTCCTTGCTCTGGCAATCGCTCTGGCTGCCTCCTTCGAAAAGCCTCTAGCTCTTGAGAGTCTTTCGATAGTCTGAAGGCAGTCAGACGAAGAGCGTGGAGGTTTGGGTGTACCTTCTTTACGTGAGGTTGACGTAGAAGGTCCACTCCTAGAGGAAGAGTCCTGGGAATGTCGACCAGCCATTGCAGTACCTCTATGAACCATTCTCTCGCGGGCCAGAGGGGAGCAACCAACGTCAGCCGTGTCCCTTTGCGAGAGGCGAACTTCTGAAGTACCCTGTTGACAATCTTGAACGGCGGGAATGCATACAGGTCGAGATGGGACCAATCCAGCAGAAAAGCATCCACGTGAACTGCTGCTGGGTCTGGAATCGGAGAACAATACAACGGGAGCCTCTAGGTTATCGAGGTAGCGAACAGATCTATGGTTGGCTGACCCCACAGGGCCCAAAGTCTGCTGCAAACATTCTTGTGAAGGGTCCACTCTGTGGGGATGACCTGACCATTCCGGCTGAGGCGATCTGCCATGACATTCATATCGCCCTGAATGAACCTCGTTACCAGCGTGAGCTTTCGATCTTTTGACCAGATGAGGAGGTCCCTTGCGATCTAGAACAACTTCCTCGAATGAGTCCCTCCCTGCTTGGAGATGTAAGCCAAGGCTGTGGTGTTGTCGGAGTCCACCTCCACCACCTTAAGCTGGAGGGACTTGAAGTTTATCAAGGCCAGATGAACCGCCAACAGCTCCTTGCAATTGATGTGAAGTGTCCTTTGCTCCTGATTCCATGTTCCCAAGCATTCCTGTCCGTCCAAAGTCGCACCCCAGCCCGTGTCTGATGCGTCCGAGAAGAGACGGCGGTCGGGTTTCTGAACAGCCAAAGGTAGACCTTCCTTGAGAAGAAAGCTGTTCTTTCACCACGTTAGAGTAGACCTCATCTCTTCGGAAACAGGAACTAAGACCGTCTCTAGCGTCATGTCCTTTATCCAGTGAGCAGCTAGATGATACTGAAGGGGGCGGAGGTGGAGTCTCCCTAACTCGATGAACAGGGCCAGCGATGAAAGTGTCCCTGTTAGACTCATCCACTACCTGACTGAGCATAGGTTCCTTCTCAGCATGCTCTGGATGCATTCTAGGGCTTGGTAGATCCTTGGGGCCGACGGAAAAGCCCGAAAAGCTCGACTCTGAAGCTCCATACCCAGGTAGACAATGGTCTGGGATGGGACGAGCTGGGACTCCTCTAAATTGACCAGGAGGCCCAGTTCCTTGGTCAGATCCATAGTCCATCTGAGATTCTCCAGACAGCGACGACTTGTGGGAGCTCTTAAAAGCCAGTCGTCTGACGGAGCCGGACACAAGATCATGGTACTGCTGCACAGTCTGTGAACTGTCAACCATGGGGAAGCGAGGAAGTACAGCGACAACCCGAAACTGTCTAGACTGTCTGGGTAGTACAGACAACTCCTTATCGGGTTGCTGAGGTTGCCGCACTGCGTCACAACAAGTCACCTCTGCTGGTTGTTGAACGTCTTCCCAGTGACACACTGACTCCGTAAACAAAAATCCTCTAACAAGGACTAAGCTTGGACTGCATGTCTTGCAACAAAGCTCAAGGTCTATGGGAGCAGGTGTGGCAACAGACGGGGTTAGCGACTGAAGCGGAACCATTACCCTCCCTGGAAGCATGTTATGCTTAAATAAAAGTCCATAGGAGGCTAAGCAGCTTAAGGCTCCTCTCCAAATGACAGAGTCCTCAAGGGAATATCAGAAGGAGGGAGAATAGCACTTTCTCATCTACAGGAACCATATCCGAGAAAAGCTAAGTTCTCTCAGTGAGGGTTTCACTGGTGCAAAAGCAGCAGACCAGAAGGCAACGTTATGAAACTGCTTGACAGTCTTGTGAGTTGGCAACAACCAAAGATGTGTGATTGAGGAGCATGCGGTAAGGTATGCAGAGCATGCTGTAAGGTATGCAGAGCATGCTGTAAGGTATGCAGAGCATGCTGTAAGCAGAGCATGCTGTAAGGAATGCAGAGCATGTTGTAAGGTATGCAGAGCATGCTGTATGCAGAGCATGCTGTAAGGTATGCAGAGCATGTTGCATGGCATGCGGCTTAAGCTGCATGGGATGAGGCTCATGCTGCATGGGATGAGGCTCATGCTGCATGGGATGAGGCTCATGCTGCATGGGATGAGGCTCCTGCCGCATGGGTTGAGGAGGATGCCGCATAGCATGAGGCTCCTGCCTCATGGGTTGAGGAGGTTGCCGCATAGCATGAGGCTCCTGCCTCATGGGTTGAGGAGGATGCCGCATAGCATGAGGCTCCTGCCTCATGGGTTGAGGAGGATGCCGCATAGCATGAGGCTCCTGCCTCATGGGTTGAGGAGGATGCCGCATAGCATGAGGCTCCTGCCTCAAGGGTTGAGGAGGTTGCCGCATAGCATGAGGCTCCTGCCTCATGGGTTGAGGAGGATGCCGCATAGCATGAGGCTCCTGCCTCATGGGTTGAGGAGGATGCCGCATAGCATGAGGCTCCTGCCTCATGGGTTGAGGAGGTTGCCGCATAGCATGAGGCTCCTGCCTCATGGGTTGAGGAGGATGCCGCATAGCATGAGGCTCCTACCTCATGGGTTGAGGAGGTTGCCGCATAGTGCTGGAACCCGGCAACTCCCGATGCGGCAGCTCACGCATGAAAGCAGGAGGCGCAGCAAGAACATGCGTCTGGCAGGGTGGACTGCGCATCGGAGGTGGAGCTCTCACAGGTGGAGGGTGGGAGCAGGCAGCCGCAGTATCTGCTGAGCGCACAACCTCGGCGGGTTGTAGGTTAACAGGCTGCATTGTCAACCTTCCAGCATGATACTCCTGTATGAAGGAGCAAGCTGAGACTGTATAGTCTGCAGCATGGACCACTAGGGTCTATGAAAGACAACAACAAACGGAGCTACTGTCCGTTGTGACTGAGGGTCTAAAACAGCTGGTGCGGCAACAGACGGAGTTACTGCCTGTTGCGGTACCACCTTGCCTCTCTGGGAGGTGTGCAGTTGTCGTACTGCAGCAAGTCCTAACTGACCCAGTGGCTACACCTAGGCCGTTGGACTTGCGCGGAAGGGACCGACTTGCACTTAAAAGCTGCAAGATTTGGTCCATGGTTTCTGCGAGAAACCTCTTCCGCAGACGAGGAATAAATGGGCTCTCTCGTCTTTGTGTGGGTGGGGTGATCACGTCGGCAACGTGTGTAGATACACCCGAAACCACGGAGGGAAACGTCTGTTCGTCGATCAAGGCCTGATGAACCCATAAGTCCTTCGACATTACTTCTCCCCTGGGCTTGGGAGCTTGTAAGAGGTCCCAGACTAGGCGAACAACTGGCACGAACAGACGAACCCTCGAACGCAACACTGTAACACCGCGTAAAGCCTGGGAACAAGAATAAAACTCTAGAAACGTTTTACCTTCTTCCCCTAAAGAGACTAGGGAGAAGAGCAAAAACGATAACGTTACCCGCTTGAACGAAACGTTTATCCTCCTCTCTCTCCCTCCGTCTCTATCTCTCTCTCTCTCTCTCTTGACTTAGAACCTGAGAGATGAGCCCAATTATATATATCGTTAAAACATATTATTTGTTAAAGGAAAAAACTGAAAGGTTTCCCAAATAAAAAGTTCCTTTATTAGAATTAAAACCATTTAAGCTAAGAAAGAATGAACAAAACGCTAGAATCGGTTTACTCTTACTGCAACGTGAAACCGTGAATACTCTCTCTCTATCGTAACGATAGAGCGCAAGTTGAACGTTCTGAACGTCAACAACTGCGGAGACAAAACAAAACGTTAGTTCAACTTTGAAAACAGTACGAGACTATCAAAGAAATTCTTAACAGGAAAAACGATATGACGGGCTCAATGTTAATTAACTTCGGTTCCAAGTAATGACCGCCTACTATTAGGAAAGGTCGCATATAAACAAACATAAAAATTAATCTTTATAAGTTTATAATAAAAGGAAGTTAATCGAAGAGGCCTATAAAAGGCGGAGAGATATAAAATAAATCTATAACTTTGTTAAGCAAAATTAAGAAAGAGAGTCTATACTCTCTTCGACACCAACACTTCCGTCTAAGGGAAGGGTCGGCCATTTAAAAGTGAAAGAGAGTTCATACTCTCTTCGTCACCATAATTAAATTAAATTAATTCCAAAAGCTTGGTAAGCTAATGATAAAGCTTCCTGAATAGCGAAGGCTAAACTCTAGAGCAAATACATCACCAAATCGTGAACAATAACTCCAGAATCAACAGCGTATCCAAGTAGGTCTAGCCGGTGGCACGACAGAGGAAAAATTGAGTTCTTGTTGACAAGAAGTACTTGAGTACCTGCTCACAGATGGCGCTGTTGTGTACACCCCCACCTGTATAGCGATCGCTGGCGTATCCCGACCGTAGATTTCTGTCGGGCAACAGAGTTGACAGCTACATGATCATCGGGTAAGATTAATATTGAAAAATATCATATTATAAAATGCTTATCAACGATGATCATAGCTACCAAAGACACTAAAGACCGAGGAAACAGAATGTACAAAATTCTTCTCACCTTTGTGTCTCTTCTTTTTCCTCTTTTCCTCGTCCAGATGTTGCTGAGCGGCTTTTACAACGAGCGACACTACGGTCACAGACATGAGGTGTATGTCTGTGTGATCTGAACTTAAGATTTGTCTGTCAACAAAGAAGAAATTTATATTAAAGACAAAGAAACATTTTATCATCACGCCAGTATATCTAGGGATAACATAGGTTATCAAATGATGCTATGAATATTATTACTAAAATCAGATTGATATAAATAGGGTTTCATTTCTAGACTACTAACCCTTGCTACAAGAATTCATACTGAAATTATTCAAAAAAGTATAAGAAAAATCACAATTGTTGGCAATGAGTAATATGCAGTTCCTTAGCACCATCTACAACACACCAAATAAGGCATACTGTAAATGCTGCCATGGAAAAATAAACGGGGCATTTGAAACGCTTCATCCTACATACATACATACATATACCAAGGCACTTCCCCCAATTTTGGGGGTAGCCGACATCAACAAAGAAACAAAACAAAAAGGGGACCTCTACTCTCTACGTTCCTCCCAGCCTAACAAGGGACTCAACCGAGTTCAGCTGGTACTGCTAGGGTGCCACAGCCCACCCTCCCACATTATCCACCACAGATGAAGCTTCATAATGCTGAATCCCCTAGAAGCGGAAAATTGAGGGCAATCCATACGCTTCAAACGTACCTATGCATAACCGTTGCTATCTCGGTAGAAAGACTAGCATTTGGACCAATAACTTTGACAGTCCATGGGGAAGACAGAAGAGTTTCTAGAGCGCGTAGGCACACCCCGGTGCGTTCGGGGTCGTCGTTGCTCTGGGGACTACAGAGCCATTCTAAACAAATACCTGCAAAGGAAATCATCATGATATTAACCCTTTTACCCCCAAAGGACGTACTGGTACGGTTCACAAAACCCATCCCTTTACCCCCATGGACGTACCGGTACGTCCTTGCAAAAAAATGCTATAAAAAAAATTTTTTTTTCATATTTTTTATAATTTTTTGAGAAAATTCAGGCATTTTCCAAGAGAATGAGACCAACCTGGCCTCTCTATGACAAAAATTAAGGCTGTTAGAGTAATTTAAAAAAAAATATATTGCAAAATGTGCTGGGAAAAAAATAACCCCCTGGGGCCCTGGGGGTTAAGGGTTGGAAATTTCCAAAGAGCCTGGGGGTAAAAGGGTTAATAAGTACTTCGGTAACACACGACACAAACTGCGATTCTCTTCAACTTTGAAGAATACTTATAAAATAGTAAATGAATTTGATTAGAACTGTTATGAAGAGAATAAGTTCTATACATCATAATTCTATTTTAAAATGCTATAGATTTATGGAATTTTCTCTATTCAAAATATATTTTGAATACAATATTGTTTTCTCTTTAGTCTTTCTATTATTTGTCAAAGATGAATAATACAAAGAACAAGAATGACCCGACACAGCAAACTTCCAAAGGTGCATTTTAGCTAACAATTTAAATGAAATGTCTAACGATAATTAAAAAAAATGTACTCACCTAAGAGCAAATAAAATCGTTCATTATTTATACTTTCAGGAGTCTTGGTCGCCGTCGTGTTAGTCTGGGGTAAAGACGAGGAGTTGGCAGTGTCGCACTCTTCATTGTCCATTTCTCCCACTTTGTCAAAGCCCCCGGCACTGAGCCACAGTGCGGCAGCGTACAGGAGGGGCGGCCACGCGCTTCTGTAATACGGCCTGACTCCATCGACGCTCTCGTTGGAATAGAAGGCTCCTCCGTCGTGTGGTAACTGACTAGAAAACTCTGGAAATAGAAGAAAGTTTATGAAAAATATACCACAAACAACATGCAAACGATTATGACCTGTCTCCTTTTTGTTTCTGTTTCATTTGTTGATGTCGGCTACCCCCCAAAATTGGGGGAAATGCCTTGGTATATGTATGTATGTATATATAGAAGACTGAATAAAAGTGAGACTCCAAAGTATAGATTGAATACACATGACTAGAAAACTCTGGAAAACAAAATGATTATGAAAAATATAGCAGGAACGACATGCAAAATACTATGACCTGTCTTCATTGTTTGTATATTTTTACCTTTTTCATATATAGAAAATTGAATACATTTAGCAATGAATAAGAGTGAGACTCCAAAGTAGAGATTGAATAAAGTTCACTATGTATAACAGTGAGATCCCAAAGCCAATAAAGATATTGTTTACTTGAGGACTCTACAAAACAAAATCACCCCTTACCAGGAGGCAAGGAAAGGAGAGCGTGGTCCTTGAGAGCCGCAAGCCAAGACTTGGATAACGCCAACAACTCCGGCTGTACCAGACTGAGCAGGCTCTCCTCCGAAGACTGGGAGTCCGTTTCAGACTCCGGCCTGTCGTCTTCAGCAAGATTGCTGTTTTCGATGCTTCCGACCGCACCTTTCAGGGCAACGGCATAGACCTGTAAAATGCAAAGGGTTTTGGTTCTTTTTCTAATTGGAGTGTGTGTGATTCATCTTATTGTATAAGATACTTAACCTAATGGAGTCTTTAACATAATTAACACATTTCTCTGAACACAAACCTTAAATGCAAGTGCTGTATTGTTCAGTACAATCCACTGTAACTTATTGAACCTATTCCACTACCTAAATCTTCCATGCCAGCCGCCACAAATCTGTCTATGAATGTAATCAATGAGCTGGTTAAATTACTTATATGATTATTGGCAAAGGTCACTTCAATATAAACAGATAATTACAGATTTCTACTGTCCAAAGGTTGGCTCATAAGAAATGTACCAGAATTAGCAAAAGATGAGAGACAGGGAACAATGCGGGTAGTGTTTAAAAGGCTACCTTTAAGACCCTTTTATAGGACGTACCCCAACAAAAGATTCAATTAATAAAGTTATGAAATATTAAAGCAGAATATGAACATTAGCAATATCATGGGGGATAATTGATTAATGTTTCAACTACTGTATTCTCTTACTGTTCAATCCACATGAGATAGGCTGAGAAGAACTATGTAAGGGCCTTCAACCCACATCATGGACCTAAGTCCAGGTTTGTCTTTATAATAATTTTAACACCTTTGTACCCTTTCTACATTTGTAATACCTGCTTTTTCTGTATTCTTTCAAATAATGATCTCATCAATTTACTCCTTTTTCATCTCTTCACTTATCGATATTATTATTATTATTATAATTATTATTATTAATACTAGCTAAGCTACAAACCTATTTAGAAAAGCAGGTTTCTATAAGCCCGATGGCTCCAACAGGGAAAATATCCCAGTGAGGAACAGTGTGCCCGAGTGTACCCTCAAGCAAGAGAACTCTACCCCAAGACAGTAGAAGACCATGGTAAAGAGGCTATGGCACTACTCAAGACTAGAGAACAATGGTTGATTTTGATCCAGGAGCTGACGTAGCCAACAGTTTCAAACAGCTTACCTCGGCCCAGGCTTTTAGGATGGCGAGCTTTTCCAGCGTCGAGGCACTCTCGTTGTACAGCCCCTTCGTGTTACCCTTGTTCAACTTGGCTAGCGATGACACTAGCAACTGGTGGACTCGCCGAAGGTCGTTCAGGTCTCTGGCGACGCCTGAAATTAAATGATGTTTCAAATCTCTTGGAATTTCAAATGTGTACAACAATAACATCATATTCCTCAACTGTCTATTCTAGTCTGAGTAAAGCTCTGTCAGTGATTTTAGCAATCGGAGAGCGTTGTAAACTTTATAGCTCAGTGGTTCCCAACCTGGGGGAAATTTGAAGCTTCCAGGGGGGAAATAATTACACAACCTACTAACTAAAACAAGCGGAAAATGTCCACATAGTACGTGCGGTAATTTGTTGTTAGCCATTCAATTGTGATATGATCATATCATATTTCTCACTGTCATGATATTCAAGGGGAAAATTGGAATGTCATGCCCATTTCTGAGGCAGGCGAGTGGGCAAGAGGGCTGGGCGGGGCATGAAGGGGGAAATCTGGATGGTTGAACTGGGTGCAGGGGGGAAATGACAGAAAAAAGGTTGGGAACCACTGTTATAGAGGCTAAGCAAATATCTGGCAGTTATTTTAGCCTTCTGAAAAGGTTTGCTTTCAGTCTGATAATTTGTCTAACATTCATGAGGTATCCTAAATATGCATCATGAATTTCTATATTGATTTGTGAAAAATACAATACTTTAATATAACTTGCCTGAACAAATCCAAGCACTACAGACTTCGCAAGCCCTGGCTGTAACGTGAGAAGCCGTTTCAGGGGCGAACGCTGGTCTTAGTGCGGCACCAACCTATTAAAGAAAAATTTATAAGATTTGTAATAAAAGATACCACAAATTTTTAAGTAATTTGTATTTTTCCTAACATACTTACCTAGAACCACTTTCTTAGGAGTTACTGGTAACTCTTTCGCAACCGACCAGAATTTTGTGTAGTTTACCCCATTCCCATTTTCTATGGGTGACCTCAGGCGGAGATATTAGATATATTCTTTATAATAATAAAATTACTTATTAATGTGACTACCTCCCATTTATGCTGCTGACTATACAGATATTTTTAGCACAAGATCTACATATGGACTTAGTTGCACAGAAAAATACCTTGGCTCGCAACCACAAATTTGGCCGCACAGACATAGTGGTGCGGCCATATGTACATAGTTACATTCGAATCGGCGAAAATACATGGTGGCATCGTAAGAAAGAAGTCAAATATCTTCCAGTAATGGTTGAAATCATTATCATCCATATTGGGGGAAAATAAAATCCTTACAAGCGATCTTATCAAAAAGATAAATATATCAGAAAGTATTTAAACATCAAAAGGGGGTAATTAATTAATTCTTATTATATAAGGATAATGTTACAATAATATAAGTAATATAGTATAGTCTAAATTTTATAATACATAAGACAAACTATGATAATTAAAGTTCTCAGACTATACTATGAAAATGACTTAAGAAAGAACAATACATATTCTACCAATCAAGATAGAAATATCTCTGAAGTCTAAAACAACAATCTTAAAACAGGGGACACAAAAAAAGTTACCCACAAGATGAAACCATTGTGAAGTATAGTGATTTAAAAAAAATACATAGTACACTGTAAATTCTGTATCTACAGGAGACCAAAGCAAAGGTGGATGGACTGTATCAAGGATGACCTTCGATCAAAGGGATTAACCGGTGATGAAGTGTGGGACAGAGGTAGATGGAGAACGCTGGCCAGAAACATCGACCCCACATAAAAGTGGGAAAAGATGCAGACAAAGAAGAAGATAACAAAATATCATTACCAATTTTGTTTCTAAGCAATTTTAAAAAGATGCTGCATTAACATTAACCAACCTGAGCCTGATATTGTTCCAAAATGACGTGGCCTGGAAACTCGGGCTCTGGAATGTGGGAGAACTTCTCGATGACAAAGTGCAAGATGTGGAGACCTTCCAATCGCAGGTCGTCGCTGTCGCTGGTCGCCCCCATGAAGCCCATCCTGACGACTTCGCTCAGATGTAATACCAAGTAATCACCTGCAAAACGGATACGAGAGTAAATCCCTTGACCGACTTTTTTTTATTACAGGATTAGCTTGATTTGAGCAGCTTTGCCTATGCTGATCTCTATACCGCAAAAACCTTAAGTAAGGATGTAGGACTCAGATTCAACAAGGATCTATAATGCGATTTTTCCTAGGGAACACATCCAAAATCGTCATCCTTTTCCCAACTTTAGCTAGTGAGTCGATCCAAAATATTTATACTTTTCCCAAGTTTTTCTAACAAATAGATCCAGAATATTTCAACTTTTTCCTAACTTTTGCTAGCAAATAGATCCAGAATATTTCAACTTTTTCCTAACTTTTGCTAGCAAATAGATCCAGAATATTTCAACTTTTTCCTAACTTTTGCTAGCAAATAGATCCAGAATATTTCAACTTTTTCCTAACTTTTGCTAGCAAATAGATCCAGAATATTTCAACTTTTTCCTAACTTTTGCCAGCAAATATATCAAATATATTTATACTTTTTCCTAACTTTTGCTTGCAAATGTATCCAAAATACTTATATTTTTTCCTTACTTTTCTTAGTGAATACTATAGATACAAAATACTTATACTTTTCCTACCTTTTGTTGGCAAATATATCCAAAATATTTATATTTTTTTCCTAACTTTTGCTAGCAAATACAGTATATCCAAAACATTTATTACTTTCTCATAACTTTTGTTGGCAAACATATCCAAAATATTTAATCTTTTTCTTATGTACTGATATTTCTTTCATTACTAATGCTCAGTCAATACAGTACATGATGTTGCTAGCTCTCACATCATAAAAAATAAGGGAATTGTTTATTTTTGACTTAATGTATCAGAATACATACATACATACATATACCAAGGCCCTTCCCCCAATTTTGGGGGGTAGCTGACATCAACAAAGAAACAAAAACAAAAAGGGGACCTCTACTCTCTACGTTCCTCCCAGCCTGACAAGGGACTCAACCGAGTTCAGCTGGTACTGCTAGGGTGCCACAGCCCACCCTCCCACATTATCCACCACAGATGAAGCTTCATAATGCTGAATCCCCTACTGCTGCTACCTCCGCGGTCATCTAAGGCCTCGGAGGCAGCAGCAGGGCCTACCGGAACTGCGTCACAATCGCTCGCCATTCATTCCTATTTCTAGCACGCTCTCTTGCCTCTCTCACATCTATCGGAATAAAACCCTTCAAATGTTTCCAACAATCTTTCCCATTGACCTTTCATCTTCGTCGTCTGCATCTCCCGAGCCAGGGCGAGGTCGAAGTGCGCCCGATTATTCTCGCACTCTTGTATGATCTTCGCTATGCAGTGCGCCGCAAAGACTCGGGTGGTCCAGCGAGGGGGTATGCTCGGGTGAGGGTCGGGTTCGCCTCCCGTGTGGATTTGTACTTCGTCGTCTTCCCCTTCGCCGTCCCCGGCCTCGCCGCTGCCGTCGGCCGTGCTGCTTTCTGGAAACGAAGAGGACCATGAAGTAGCTTCAGCAAAGAGCTGAGTCAGCAGAACAGATAAAATTATGCAGTTAGGACTGAAGGAACACTTCAGAGAATCAGTAACCAACTAAAAGACAGGAAAAATATATTCATCCACTCAACAAAAATAGTATACTCTTATACTCAATACTACAATCACTCATTTGGGGAGATTGTGGGCCATACCCTGCCGCGCTGGCCCATAGCGAGTTGGCAGGGGAAGAGATAGCAAGAAGTAAAGTTTGATAAGGGATTGGACAGAAAATATAGGGGGATGAAAGAAATGAGGGGACAGTATGAGAGAAAAGAATTGACTCCGGACCGAAGGGTCATCAAAACCCTTTAGATATTGTCTACTTATAATACAGACAATATCCCCGTACGGGGATACTCAATACAGTATGATTCCTCAACTCAAACAATGAACTAAAATAATCGTACCCGATGCACTCGTCAAAACTTCGCGACAGAGCGTGAGCCAGAGATTGAGATGTGACGTAGCCAGGGCCTGCAGCATCGACGTTAAGGTGTGATGAACGTTTTGAACTAAAACACGGTCAGTCTCGCTGTCCAGAAGACCGAACAGCAGACCTGGAAGCCCAGTTTCTGTCATCGCCAAACCTGTAACAGGAAGTAAATCTTAATTTACAACGATTTGGATACATCACTGCAGACATAAACCTAGGTACAAAAACTACATTTGATCCCAAAAGAGCTTAGGAAATATTTTCTCAACATTATGGTGATTTTAACAAAGATTCCAAGAGTGATATTTAAAACCTGCTTGGGATTAATCCTCGTTACTACTCAGAAGTTCCTCGTGTTGATATAATAAAATTAGACACGAACAATACCATACAATTCTGATCATGGCTGATTTCTTTCCCCAGTTTTTACTATAACGTAAACTTCTTATACAAGAACATTAGATTGGACCAGTCCCTTATCGCAAGAAAACTACTTCCAACCTTAAAAGACAACTACTGTATCTACCTTGGTCATTGTCTTCATTCCCCTGAGCAAAGTTCAATGCATGCTCACAAACTTCCCACGCCTCACGCTGCGATAGCTGTCTGAGGCAAGCGACGGCAGCTCGCCGGAGGAGCAGGTGATTACAACTTAGCTTTCTCTGTTGAAAAAGGGGGACTTATTAAACAGGAATTAATTACTTTACCAACTGCATAATCAAAATACTAAAAGAGGACATCATGGAATAAAGCGACTGATAGTAGACAACATAAGAACATTGCTGGAAACTTCACTTACCACCAACATTGGCACCAAAGATGAAAGGTTGACATGTCTCGGGGCGAACATGTGCATCTGTTGAAGACACGCAATGGCTTCTGCCTGCACCAGAGGCTCTGGGTGCTCCTGAACTAGCCCGCACCCACAGAGGAGAGACCATCTCACCATCGCAATGCTGCTACTTGTGCCTGAAACGATGTCGGTATTATCACTATGATGAAGTGCTATTATTTAATGAAATTGTGACACTGTAAATTTCTCAAAATGTTTTTAGTAAAATTACATCATAAAAACAATTTCTTATGAGTTGTGCCTAAAATGGTTCAATATTTTGTATGATGTTACTTTAACTGTCAAAAATAGAAGCCTATTATCATCTCAAGGCCTTCAATTTTATGTCAAAACACTGCAAAACTAAAGTGAATTCCATGAGAATAATATACAATTTTCTAAATCAAAAAAACTCTTTCTTATTCAAGTTTTTAAGAAGATTACCAATACTCTGTCGGGCGGTTAATTAAAATTACTGTAATATTCAATAGAGGTACACCATTCCTTGAATGACCAGATGATAGTTTAAAAAATGCTAAAAAAGAACTTCATGACTTGGTTATGAATAGTTCAACATCATCTTTTCTGTACAATATGATAAGGTCAGTGATAAATTATTATATCAGCTGACTGGTTACCTTAATATATATAGCTTTTTTGTGATAGACAAGATAAATTTGCTCTGCTCCAAGTTGAAAATCTGAATATTTCAAATTAGTATTTATTACACAAGGATAATTGAATTCTGAACATGGATGTTGGTGGCTTGTTACACAAAATCAAAACCCTCTTTGCTTATCCTACTTCATCCAACTAAAGTATATTTATGTATTTAGATGAAGCTTCATAATGGTGGAGGGTGGGCTGTGGCACCCTAGCAGTACCAGCCGAACTCGGTTGAGTCCCTTGTCAGGCTGGGAGGAACGTAGAGATGAGAGGTCCCCTTTTTTGTTTCATTTGTTTGATGTCGGCTACCCCCCAAAATTGGGGGAAGTGCCTTTGTATATGTATATATGATGTATTTAGCAAAGATTAGAGACTTTTATGATTTGGAACAGAATGGAATTCAGGTGGAAAGTGTACGAAAACAAAACAAAAAATCTAAAACAAGTGTCCCATGTTTACCACACGGATCAAACACTTACCCTGAAGTTCTGGTCCAACAGTTGTGATAAGGGCTTGAAGACATTTCCCTATACACTGGTGGACCTCCACGGTGTGCAGTGGGACAGCGAGTAGGAGCTCCAAGAGCAGAGACAGCGAGGGCTCGACGTAAGTGCGGAACATGGGGCCTCCGGAGTCGGCGATCAGAGACAGAGCATGTAGAGCCCAAACCTGTGAAAATCTTAATATTTTTATATACGGCCCCATAAAATAATGTAAAACTGTATAGGACCCTATCAGGCACTATCATTGATCCTCAAACTTTGAACAAAACTATTTTATCTTAAATCTATCTAGGATATATATTTATGCCTGTTGATTTAGTTTTGTTAATATTTTTCCTTTTACATCCAAAAATCTTATCTAACCCTCAAACTTAGAACAAAACTACTTTGTCTTAAATCTATTTAGTGCATATATTTAAGTATGTAGATTTAGTTTTGTTAATATTTTTCCCTTTTACATCCAAAAAACCTATCCTCTTAACCAACACACAAGCTGAAAAGAAAAAGCAGAAAATTAAAGGCTGTCGGCTGTCACGAGGGCGATGAGCAGACACGTCTGATCACCGCCGAGCCAAAAGTGAAGTGAAGCAAGTCACCGGTGTGTGGAGGGGGGTAGGGGTAGCAAGCTACCCTTCCCCACCCCCCGCTAACTAGCGCGGGGGTAATTAACCCTCGTTAAAACTATTGGCTCGTCATTTCAGCTGCGCTAAAGGGTAAACCCTCTGTAAATAGCGTGGTTTGTATTTCGGTTACGGAACAAAATAACATTTGTACATTTATAATAATAACAAACAACAACTGCAACACGAAATAAAAACTTCAATCCCTTCGCATCCACAGTTCAGAAAACTTGCCTGAACAAGCGGCGAGGTGGTATCTTTGGCGAGAGCTAACAAAATGCTAATGGAAGTACTGAGGTGCTGGCCGGATCCCATGCCTCCGACGTAGCGATGCAGGCAGCCCAGAGCCAGGGAGTGACCCGTGCGACTCACGGCGTCCCTGGCGACCTTCAGTTTGTCGAAGCTGTTCTGAGCCATCTCCGCTACGAATCTAGGGTCGCCGACTACTTGCGCCATGCGGCCGATGGCCTCGCCGGATGCGCACCGTAAGGTTGAATTGGGATGAGTTAAGCCACCCTGTGTATGAAAGACAAACTTATCCAGAGGGGGGTCTCTCTCTCTCTCTCTTTCTCTCTCTCTTATTGTCTGTCTTAGTTTAAAACGATAAAAGATACTTGTTAATAATCTCTCTCTCTCTCGCACATAAAGCATATCTCTCTCTCTCTCTCTCTCTCATTGTCTGTCTTAGTAAAAAAGACACGTGTTAATAATCTCTCTCTCTCTCTCTCTCTCTCATTGTCTGTCTTAGTTTAAAAAGATAAAGACACGTGTTAATAATCTCTCTCTCTCTCTCTCTCTCTCTCTCTCTCTCTCTCTCTCTCTCTCTCTCTCTCTCTCTCTCTCTCTCTCACATTAAACATTTCCATCACAGCCTTTCTTTTTTCAAGTGTAAGCAGCAGCAATAAACACAAAAGCTTTTCACGTAATATCACAAGAACGTTGATCTTATGAGCTTCGTCCCACAAACTCAAAAATCAAATAAGAAAAGAAGCCTTTCCCTTACCAAGAGCAAGGCCGTCGCTGCCTTCTTCACATCGTCCTGGCCAAAGGACGCCTTGTTGTCGCTGAGTCCCTTCAAGGCGCTCAAGACGGCCGTGAAAATATTCATCTGGACCGCTTCCTGGCGTTGACTTTTGGCTGCTCGGATCATATCGCCGAAGAGGTTGAGCATCTGGAAAGTAAATCAAATTTATTACTGCAAATATAGATTGAAATATATCAAAAGCTTGAAGATGAATATACTGAGATTGTGTAAAAAATAGAAGTTACAAGAAATATTAACAAGGAAATAAGGTTATAAGGCTGAAGGTATAAAGTAATTCAAGAATATTCAATAGAGTATAACCAGCTTGCAAGAGATATTGGAAAGGTAGAATTATTTTCCTAAAACATCAGTATATTTTAGGTTAAGTGGATTTATTTTCATGAAAGTATTTGCTCTAACAAATTATATCATTCCTAGGTTAGCCTCTTTCGATGTTTTCTTCCTTCCTTTATATAATATAACATACATACATACATACATATACCAAGGCACCTCCCCCAACTTTGGGGGGTAGCCGACATCAACAATGAAACAAAACAAAAAAGGGGACCTCTACTCTCTACATTCCTCCCAGCCTAACAAGGGACTCAACCGAGTTCAGCAATATAATAACCAAAGTAAATCTAATGACTCTGGCGGGAGAAATTTAAGCGACGATAACGTACCTTCAAACGATGCTTGTTTGCCACCAGAGGAAACATCTGACCGAACAGGATAACCGAAGCATCGATGACGGTCACTCCGAGCGGCAGGGGACCGGCTATGGTCTCTCCTTCGGGAAGCGGTCGATATAAGAACGTGGCGTCGTGTTCCAGGGCTCCGGAGCCACTGGCACTATTGGGCTGTAGCTAATAAAAAAAAAAAAAAATAAAGTCAAAGAGTAATGTTAATGATTACAAACTTATAAATAATTCTGTGGTGTCTTATGTAACTTGGCATTATTGTATTTACATTACAATCATCATTATCAATATCATTAACCCTTTTACCCCCAAAGGACGTACTGGTATGTTTCACAAAAGCCATCCCTTTACCCCCATGGACGTACCGGTACGTCCTTGCAAAAAATGCTATAAAAAATGTTTTTTTTTTCATATTTTTGATATTTTTTTGAAAAAATTCAGGCACTTTCCAAGAAAATGAGACCAACCTGACCTCTCTATGACAAAAATTAAGGCTGTTAGAGCAATTTAAAAAAAATATACTGCAAAATGTGCTGGGAAAAAAAATAACCCCCTGGGGGTTAAGGGTTGGAAATTTCCAAATAGCCTGGGGGTAAAAGGGTTAATAACATTTCTACTCTTAAAATTCATGAAAAGATTTGATGGTACCTAAATTAAAAATTGAGCCAATGAAAGTTTGCTAAGGTGGACAGGTAACTTGGAGGAAAAACACTAAATCGAAAAGTAAAAGGCAGAAGGCAATGACAATAGTTGGATCTGAATAGAAGAGTAAAAAAAAGGGGAAAAAAAAAGCCATATTACAGCCTGTGTACATTGGTAGCAATAGCACCCTAAGGGGAATATCACCTGAAAATATGAACAATTCTTCTTTCCAACCATTATCCCTACATCAAGGGGTCAAGTTGCCTGGTGCGCCCTCTACAATGCCTTCTATCGCAGGCATCCTCTTCCACCAAACCTCTTCTCTCCCTATCATCCTTCACCTCATCACGACACCTAACTCTCTGCCTTCATTTCGATCAATAACTAAGGTACTACGAATCTTTCCAGCAATTCAGACTAATCTCTAAGCGGATGCTTCATACATACATACATACATATACCAAGGCACTTCCCCCAATTTTGGGGGGTAGCCGACATCACCAAAGAAACAAAAACAAAAAGGGGACCTCTACTCTCTACGTTCCTCCCAGCCTAACAAGGGACTCAACCGAGTTCAGCTGGTACTGCTAGGGTGTCACAGCCCACCCTCCCACAGATGAAGCTTCATAATGCTGAATCCCCTACTGCTGCTACCTCCGCGGTCATCTAAGGCATCGGAGGCAGCAGCAGCAGCATTCACTAAAGATTATATTTACCTGATCTTCAATAGCTTTGTGATGGGTGTGGTGCAACCACGTGCCCAGGATGACGGAGTCGTCGGCATGACACATGGTGCGGAGGAGGGACGTCGTGGTGTTTGCACCGCTCTCGGCCAGGGTGAACTCGCTGACGAGCAGCTTCAGAATGCTCGTGTAGTGACCTGTAGAGAAATCGTCAGTCAAAAGATTAGACGTGTTAAATTCCCACATGGGGTTCGGAAAAGGTTAATGCTTTTATTTCTTTAGGGGCTTTGTATGCTCCCTTTGTAACAAGTCTATTGTAAAATGCAATTCACCTATAGCTCTGAACAATCATTATAATTCTCATAAGGCTCGACACTACATATTAGTCTAGAAGTTTTATCATCATCCTTAATCAGGCAGTTGAATCGGTGGAATTTCAAAGTTCAAACTTGCAGCGAAGGTTTTCATGTTAAACTGGTTGACAAGTCTCTTTTTATAGTTTCTATATGACAAATCTATTTTAATGTTGTTAACCCTTTCACCCCCAAAGGATGTACCAGTACGTTCTTGCAAAACATGATATTTTAATTATAAAATAAATTTTTGAATATACTTACCCGGTGAATATATAATAGCTGCAACTCTGTTGCTCGACAGACAAAAAACAGTAAAAACTCGCCAGCGATCGCTATACAGGTTGCGGGTGTGCCCACCAGCGCCAACTGTCGGCCAGATACCACTCTCTCGATGTAAACAAAGACTCAATTTCTTCTCATCCCACTGCGTCTCTATTGGGGAGGAAGGGAGGGTCGTTTAATTTATATATTCACCGGGTAAGTATATTCAAAAATTTATTTTATAATTAAAATATCATTTTTAAATATTTAACTTAGCCGGTGAATATATAATAGCTGATTCACACCCAGGGTGGTGGGTAGAGACCAGTTAAATATGTTTACATCGTATAAGCTAAGAGTTTTTTATTTCATTTTGACAGTTATCAATATAACAAAACCAAAATAAATAGGTACCTGGTAAGGAAGTCGACTTAGACGATTACTCTGCCTTGTAAGTACGTCTTCCTTACGGAGCCCCGCGATCCTCTTAGGATGCTGACAGACCCCCAGGAGCTGAAGTATCAAGGGCTGCAACCCATACAACAGGACCTCATCAAACCCCTAATCTGGGCGCTCTCAAGAAATGACTTTGACCACCCGCCAAATCAACCAGGATGCGAAAGGCTTCTTAGCCTTCCGGACAACCCATAAAAACATTAAAACATTTCAAGAGACAGATTAAAAGGATATGGAATTAGGGAATTGTAGTGGTTGAGCCCTCACCCACTACTGCACTCGCTGCTACGAATGGTCCCAGTGTGTAGCAGTTCTCGTAAAGAGACTGGACACCTCTTAAGTAACATGACGCGAACACTGACTTGCTACTCCAATAGGTTGCGTCCATGATACTTTGCAGAGATCTATTTTGCTTAAAGGCCACGGAAGTTGTTACAGCTCTAACCTCGTGCGTCTTAACCTTAAGCAAAGATCGGTCTTCCTCACTCAAGTGTGAATGAGCTTCTCGTATTAACAATCTGATAAAACATGACAAAGCATTCTTTGACATAGGCAAGGATGGTTTCTTAACCGAACACCATAACGCTTCAGATTGGCCTCGTAAAGGTTTAGTACGAGCTAAGTAGAACTTAAGAGCTCTAACAGGGCATAAGACTCTTTCTAGTTCATTGCCTACGATCTCCGATAAGCTGGGAATATCGAAAGATTTAGGCCAAGGACGAGAAGGTAGCTCATTTTTGGCTAGAAAACCAAGTTGCAGAGAACAAGTGGCCTTTTCTGACGAAAATCCGATGTTCTTGCTGAAGGCATGAATCTCACTGACTCTTTTAGCTGAGGCTAAGCATACCAGGAAAAGAGTCTTAGGAGTGAGATCTTTCAGGGAGGCTGACTGTAAAGGCTCAAACCTGTCTGACATGAGGAATCTTAGGACCACGTCTAAATTCCACCCAGGAGTAGCCAAACGACGCTCCTTAGTGGTCTCGAAAGACTTAAGGAGGTCTTGCAGATCTTTATTGTTGGAAAGATCTAAGCCTCTATGCCGGAAGACCGATGCCAACATGCTTCTGTAGCCCTTGATAGTGGGAGCTGAAAGGGATCGTCCTTTTCTCAGGTATAAGAGAAAATCACCTATTTGGGCTACAGAGGTACTGGTCGAGGATACAGAAACTGACTTGCACCAGTCTCGGAAGACTTCCCACTTCGATTGGTAGACTCTAATGGTAGAAGCTCTCCTTGCTCTAGCAATCGCACTGGCTGCCTCCTTCGAAAAGCCTCTAGCTCTCGAGAGTCTTTCGATAGTCTGAAGGCAATCAGACGAAGAGCGTGGAGGCTTTGGTGTAACTTCTTTACGTGTGGCTGACGTAGAAGGTCTACTCTTAGAGGAAGACTTCTGGGAACGTCTACTAACCATCGAAGTACCTCGGTGAACCATTCTCTCGCGGGCCAGAGGGGAGCAACTAACGTCAACCTTGTCCCTTCGTGAGAGGCGAACTTCTGCAGTACCTTGTTGACAATCTTGAATGGTGGGAATGCGTAAAGATCCAGATGTGACCAATCTAGGAGGAAGGCATCTATATGTATTGCTGCTGGGTCCGGGACTGGAGAGCAATAGATTGGAAGCCTCTTGGTCAGCGAGGTTGCAAAGAGATCTATGGTGGGTTGACCCCAAGTCGACCAAAGTCTCTTGCACACATCCTTGTGGAGGGTCCATTCGATTGGAATTACTTGACCTTTCCGACTGAGACAATCTGCTAGGACGTTCAAGTCGCCCTGGATGAACCTCGTTACTAGGGAGAAGCCTCGATCTTTTGACAAGATGAGCAGGTCCCTTGCGACTTCGTACAAAGTCAGTGAGTGGGAGCCTCCCTGTTTGTAAATGTACGCCAAGGCCGTGGTGTTGTCCGAGTTTACCTCCACCACCTTGCCTCGAAGGAGATTCTCGAAGCTTATCAAGGCCAGATGAACCGCCAAAAGCTCCTTGCTATTGATATGCATGCTCCTCTGACTCGAGTTCCACAGACCTGAGCATTCCCGACCGTCCAGCGTCGCGCCCCAGCCCAAGTCCGATGCGTCCGAGAAGAGAACGTGGTTGGGTATCTGAACTGCCAGGGGAAGACCCTCTCGTAGGCTGATATTGTCCTTCCACCAAGTCAGACAAGACTTTATCTTTCCGGAAATCGGGATCGAGACCGCCTCTAGCGTCTTGTCCTTTTTCCAGTGAAAAGCCAGATGGAATTGAAGAGGACGGAGGTGTAGCCTTCCTAGCGAGACAAATTGCTCCAGGGATGATAGCGTCCCTACCAGACTCATCCACAGCCTGACTGAGCAGCGTTCTTTCTTCAGCATCTTCTGGATGGAGAGCAGGGCTTGACCTATTCTGGGGGCCGACGGAAAAGCCCGAAAAACTTGACTGTGAATCTCCATCCCTAAATACAGAATAGTTTGGGATGGGACCAGCTGTGACTTTTCCAAATTGACTAGGAGTCCCAATTCCTTGGCCAGATCTAGAGTCCAATTGAGATCCTTCAGACAGCGATGACTGGAAGAGGCTCTGAGAAGCCAGTCGTCCAAGTACAGGGAGGCTCTGATCTCCGATAGCTCGAAACTGGTACCCCACATTCCTGTGAACAAACCTCAGAAACGGTTGGGAATCCGGGTGTCTAGGAATGTGGAAGTATGCCTCCTGAAGGTTGAGAGAGACCATCCAGTCACCTTCCATAAATGCTGTCAAGACAGCCTGGTAGACTTCATCGTGAAGTTTGTCTTGACAATGAACACATTGAGCGCACTTGCCTCTTACGTACTCCTGCAGTGAACATGGCTGCCAAATCATGGAGCAATCCCTGAGGGACTTGTCCCTGCAGAGAACGTGGCTGTCAGATCATTGGAGCCATCCCTGAAAGCCTTGTTTATGCATGACATAATTGTACAGCAAAACTTCAAAGGCTCGAAAACAGCTGTGAAGTTGACCTGTAAAATCTTGGAGCGTCTCCTGGCCAGGCGCCAGGGAGAGTCTACGAGATTTGAGAAGTCTATCTGGGCAGAGGCAGGAACTCCCAAGCCGAGAACTTCTCTCGTGTCATATCAGACTCTCGCTCTATAAGCCAGTTTAAAAGAAGGGAAAGCAAAGGCTGTATCCCCCAAACTCCTCCTGGTGATAAACCAGTCGCCTAGCAAACGTAAAGCTCTCTAGGAGAGCGAGAGAGCACTAGCTTATAAACAACGGCTTCGAAGTAGCTAGGCCTAGTGTAAGCTCTGACGTTTATGCGAACGAGGAGCAGCAGTTACAAAAAGATCCGGACAAAGATCCTTAAAAATCAGCATGATTTAATTAAAGTCCATAGAGGGCTAAGCAGCTTTAGGCTCCTCTCCGTCTGACAGAGTCCTCAAGGGAATATCAGTAGGAGGGGGAACAGCAACTTCCTCATCTAAAGGAACCTTGTCCGATAAAAGCTGAGTCTCAAGCAAGGGAGAGACCTACCGTGGTGGCAATGCTTTACAAGCAGAGTCCACACGCACTGGTGCATTAGTAGCGGACCAGGACGCAACGTCATGTAACTGCTTGACAGTCTGTGAACTGTCAACAACCACAGGTGCGAGAGACCAGGACGCAACGTCATGTAACTGCTTGACAGTCTGTGAACTGTCAACAACAACAGGTGCGTGAGGACGCACAGCGTCCACTCGAGACTGCTTTGACTGCCTTGACTGAGCAGTCAAAACAACTCTAGAATGCGGAGGTTGACGCACAGCGTCAAAACAAGTCAACTCCGATTGTTAGCGAACGTCCTGAACGTCAACAGGAGCATCAGCAAGTGGCCTAACGTCCAAATGTGGCTGAAAATCCACACGAGACCGCATCGAGTGTGGTTCTAAACAACCTGACTGACGTGACTTAGCTACGCCAACGTCAACAGGACGCACAAAGGAGCGTTAGGTTGGCTGAAAGCCAGGATCTCGATGAGATAAACGGCTAGGCTCAACGGACTAATCGGTAGAATAGTCTTCCATAAGGGAGGCAAGCTTATTCTGCATGTCTTGCCGTACAACCCATTTAAGATCAACGGAAATGGTTGCGGTAAGAGACGAGGGTAACGTCTGTGACCGCAACACTTTGCCAACAAAAAAGACTCTCGGAGTCTGTGTTACGCTTTTGTTAGGCGGCGAGCAGTTTTCCGATGACTGCATAGGGTCAGAGCTGTCCTAATGGCTGCAACCAGGACGCTGGACCTGTCCTGAAAGGACTGACTTTCGCTTAAGGGCCTCGAAACCTTGTTTCAGGTTTCTTATGCGAAAAGCCTTCGGATGACGAGGAGAAAATTGTCTCTCTCGCCTTATGGTAGGGGAGATCTTGGTAAGATACACCCGATACCATAGAGGGAAACGTCTGTTCGCTGATCAAGGCCTCTCGAACCCATAAGTCGTACGACATTACTTCTCCCCTGGGCTTGGGAGCTTGCAAGAGGTCCCGGACTAGGTGAACGACAGGCACGAACAGACGAACCCTCGGACGCAACACTGTAACACTTTGCGCAATATCACTTTATCACTACGATTTTCTGTTTTGCACTTATTTCACTGAAATCGAAACTTTTACTGATTTCTACCTGAAGCACGCAATTCTACCCTCATCAAAAGGTAGTAAATGCGAAATCAGTCGTATAATGCAAGCACATTAATACCAGCAAAAAAACAGTAAACATCTTTTAAGATAAAAAAATTCAGTGGTTGGGGAAGAGAAGAAACACTAGTTCATTCAAAACTACGTTTTCAATCTCTCACCGTACATTACCTGGGGACGAGAATAAAACTAAAAACGTTTTATCCTTTCTCCCCGTACAGAGACTAGGGACGAGAGTAACTCGAGAACAACGTTACCCGCTTGAACGGAACGTTTTCTCTCCTCTCTCTCCCTCCGTCTCTATCTCTCTCTCTCTCTTTCTCTCTTGATTTCGCACCTAAGAGAAGAGCCCAATTACATTTCGTCAAAAAAACATGTTATTTGACCAAAGGAAAAAAAACTGAAAGGTTTTTCAATTAAAAAGTTCCTTTAAAATAGAATTTAAAACATTGAAGCTTTGAAAGAAGAATGAACAAAACCTCAGAATCGATTTACTCTTTCTGCAAAGTGAAACCGTGATACTCTCTCTCTCTATCGTAACGATAGAGCGCAAACTGCGTAGCATAAATAAACTAAACGTTAGTTCATCTTTGAAAACAGTACGAAGACTATTCAAAGAAATTCTTTCATAAAATATTTATTAAAAATATTCATTTAAAAAGTTTTAAATCATTAGCTCTTTAAAAGCTATTTCCGATTGAAAGGGCTCAACGTTGTTTAACTTCGGTTTCCAAGTTAGGACCGCCTACTCTCAGGAAAGGTCGCATATAAACAAAACATTAAAATTTATTTTTTATGTTTATTATAAATGGAAAGTTAATCGAAGAGGCCTAATAAAGGCGGTGAGATATAAAATATATAGAGGAAAATCTATAATTAATTTATAACGTGATAAGATAATTACTATAAGCCTAAACACACTTCCGTCTAAGGGAAGGGTCGGCCATTTAAAAGTCAAAGAAAGTCCATACTCTCTTTGTCACCAAAAATTAAATCTATCCAAAACGAGTTCAAGATTTAAGATGAAGATAAAACACCTGCACTGCGAAAGCTCAAACCAAAATGAAGTACTTCACCAAATATGTTGAGAAAACTCCAGGTTCTACAGCGAGTAAAAGTACGTCTTGTCGACACGTCGACAGAGAAGAAATTGAGTCTTTGTTTACATCGAGAGAGTGGTATCTGGCCGACAGTTGGCGCTGGTGGGCACACCCGCAACCTGTATAGCGATCGCTGGCGAGTTTTTACTGTTTTTCGTCTGTCGAGCAACAGAGTTGCAGCTATTATATATTCACCGGCTAAGTTAAATATCTAAAAACTGTAATTACATGTTTTTGAATATTTTTGATAATTTTAAGAGAAACTTCAGGCATTTTCCAAAAGAATGAGACCAACCTGACCTCTTTAGGACAAAAATTAAGCCTGTTAGAGCAATTTAAAAAAAAAAAATATATAGCAAAATGTGCTCAAAATCTAACCTTATGGTAGGAGTAAAAGGGTTAATAATTTCAAGATATTTATATTCTTTATTCATTACTTCTCGAATAGTTTACTTCCTTTCCTAACTGGGCTTATAGCATCCTGCCTTTCCAACTATGGTTGTAGCTTAGTTAGTAATAATAATACTATATCTGATAGCTTTAAGAGGTCTATTTACTCTTTTCCTGCAACAAAAAATATGGCCTAAGACTTAAGACCACATTAAAAGATAGATACATTCAATTAGAGGCATCAAGTAATCCAGCGACAGCTATATACTCCAAAATCCAGATCCCTTGAATCCGGAGATCACAAGTTTGAAAACATTTCCGTGAGTACACTTACTTTCGAATGACTGTGGAGGGAGTAAAGCCAGGACTTCGTACAGTCGGAGTCGAACCATCGCTGTGGACGCCTTCAGATGCTGGCCGTACTGCTTCACGATGTGGGTGATACTGAAGATGATGGATAATTAGACCTTTAAGTATAATACATCGCATCAAATACCTCCTTCAGTGTTGACATACAGAAAGCACAAAGTAATCATTATGAGACTATCATATAAATTCTCAATAACTTTAAACAGTAAACAACATCATTCAGGCATTGATAGTCCACAGCAGGACAAAAGCCTCAGACACGTCTCATTCATGTCTAGGGGTTTGGTCGGTTTTCACCACCACGCTCGCCAGTGCGGATTGGTGATAATAGGAGAATTTTATCTGATCTACAGCAAACCAACATAGTATGGGTGGCCTTTGCAAGTACAGTGATACCTCTGCATACGAAAGTTTCTGATTACGAAAAATTCATTGTACGAAAAGCGATACGAAGATTTTTATGCCCCTAGTATACGAAAAAATTTTCAGGATACGAAAAGCTTACGAGATCCCAACTCGTCGCTGAGAGTAATTTTAAAAAGTTTCAACTTTTTTGTTAATTAACTGTACCTTTTTTTTCAGGGTATCAACCCTTAGGCTGAGGCATCACTGTACAGCTTTGCTGATCATGGCGGTACACAAACCCTTTCGCCGCGTTAAAGGTATCCCCACTCAGAAAGAAATGAATTACTAACAGTTAGAGAAATGGTGTCAAAACATGGCACCACCGTATCCATAGTTCCCTCACCTAGACAGCATCAGGAGAGCAGCCTCTATGGGTAACAGCAGCCGCCTGACGGTGTCCTCCGCCGCCAACTCGGAGCAGTGGAGTAGGAAGCTGTGCATCGATGCAAGCGCGCCTGCTCTACCCTCCAGGGTAACCTGAAACATAAAAACAAACCACATCTTATAATAATTTGTAAAGATTCCTGCACAATAACATGATGATAAAAAGCAAACATGAGAGATCATAGAAGTTCTTACTCTTCAACAATTGTTGTTATTATTATTATTGATTATTATTATCATAAAAAATTTTTTTATCAATACTGTAAAGTCTTATTTCTATCATCAAAGCGCTTCTGAAGGACTTTATTTTTACTTAACCCTTTTATCCCCAAAGGACGTACTGGTACGTTTCACAAAACTCATCCCTTTACCCCCATAGACGTACCGGTACGTCCTTGCAAAAAAATGCTATAAAATTTTTTTTTTTCCATATTTTTGATAATTTTTTGAGAAAATTCAGGCATTTTCCAAGAGAATGAGACCAACCTGACCTCTCTATGACAAAAATTAAGGCTGATAGAGCAATTAAAAAAAAATATACTGCAAAATGTGCTGGGAAAAAAATAACCCCTTGGGGGTTAAGGGTTGGAAATTTCCAAATAGCCTGGGGGTAAAAGGGTTATTATTATAGATTATTATTATTATTATTAAAAAAATCTTTACCAATACTGTCAAGTCATATTTCTATCCTCAAAGTGCTTCCGAAGGACTTTATTTTTACTTAATGGGAGACGAAAAGGGATAAAAATAAAGAAGTTACAGTTCTGTAAGATTAGATTTCTGAATATTAGCTATATATCCTGGCACTGGGGCGTGTGAGGCCCTTCAGCACACAAGGGCAACTGGGTGAAACCAAGCAATTGCAACATGAAGTAAAAGTTATAAGATTTTGGACGGCACGAAGGAAGAAACAAAGTGTGAATGGATATAAAGTAGAGAGACGTAAATCAAGGGCAGCTAGGAGCCAAAGGAACTCTGCCAATAAGGATTCGTTCATGTATGTAACGTGTAATCCTATGCATATTGCAATTAACCCTTTTACCCCCAGGCTCTTTAGAAATTTCCAACCCTTAACCCCCAGGGGGTTATTTTTTCCCCAGCACATTTTGCAGTATATTTTCTTTTAAATTGCTCTAACAGCCTTAATTTTTGTCATAGAGAGGTCAGGTTGTTCTCATTCTCTTGGAAAATGCCTGAATTTTCTCAAAAAATTATCAAAAATATGAAAATTTTTTTGCAAGGACGTACCGGTACGTCCATGGGGGTAAAGGGATGAGTTTTGTGAAACGTACCAGTACGTCCTTTGGGGGTTAAAGGGTTAAGAATACCGTCAAGTCATATTTCTATCATCAAAGTGCTTCCAAAGGACTTTATTTTTACTTAATGGGAGACGAAAAGAGATAAAAATAAAGAAGTTACAGTTCTATAGGATTAGATTTCTGAATATTAGCTATATATCCTGGCACTGGGGCCTGTGAGGCCCTTCAGCACCCAAGTGCAACTGGGTGAAACCAAGCAATTGCAATATGAAGTAAAAGTTATAAGATTTTGGACGGCACGAAGGAAGAAAATGTGAATGGATATAAAGTAGAGAGACGTAAATCAAGGGCAGCTAGGAGCCAAAGGAACTCTGCCTATGAGGATTCGTTCATGTATGTAAAATTTAATCCTATGCATATTGCAATTAACCCTTTTACCCCCAGGCTCTTTGGAAATTTCCAACCCTTAACCCCCAGGGGGTTATTTTTTTCCCAGCACATTTTGCAGTATATTTTTTTTAAATTGCTCTAACAGCCTTAATTTTTGTCATAGAGAGGTCAGGTTGGTCTCATTCTCTTGGAAAATGCCTGAAATTTCTCAAAAAAAAAAAAAAAAAAAAAAAAAAAAAAAAAAATTGTAAATAGCAGTTTTTTGCAAGGACGTACCGGTACGTCCATAGGGGTAAAGGGATGGGTTTTGTGAAACGTACCAGTACATCCTTTGGGGGTAAAAGGGTTAACATATTGCTCCTTCAGTATATCACATATTTATCTATATATTTAAACGTACATTGCGGACGTCTCTTTATATTGTGGATTTCTAAGGGTCAAGAAGTATTATTCACTATTTCAATTATGTCTTGAAAAAAATAATTTTTGATTTTTATAAAAGCTAAACTTTAAAAAGATAAAAAATATGCAACGTTATAAAAATAGCGATAAAAATATATAATAGATTCACATTTCAACTTCATGGTTTTTCACCTATCACGGGGGGGAGAGGGTGGCCTTGGAACAGAATGCCACTATAACCGATGGATTCCTTTTTAGATGATTCATAGAGATTTCCATTGCAATATTCAGTTTCTTTCTATCTACGTTCATTCGTTAGTTACCTTACAATATGTCAACATAAGTAGGTTGACAAGTGACGTCATTGCTGACCACAAAACGTTTACAAGACATGAACCTGACAGCAATTTCTTCCCATCCAGGATCACCAAAGGATCAAATAATGCCTACAGCTGACCGCAAGAGATGCACGGACAGAATTACTGACCTGAGGAGACAGTTACGAAGGAACACCGAAGGAAATTAACGACAAGTCGAAAAGCAGAAAGCAAAATGGAGTATGATGCCCTTTCAATATATATACGGTAATACATCGAGTAATCTTTAGAGAGATTCGTTACTGAGATTAACTTGCAGTCACCTAACTAGACTGGAGAGTCAAAACTCTTATCACTTACAGGTATAACCTGAAAGGTGTGTTCTAAACTAAAACAAGCTGTTATCAAGTTTATGCAATAATATATTCCCTGTATGATTAGACCGCGGAGGTAGCAGCAGTAGGGGATTCGGCATTATGAAGCTTCATCTGTGGTGGATAATGTGGGAGGGTGGGCTGTGGCACCCTAGCAGTACCAGCTGAACTCGGCTGAGTCCCTTGTTAGGCTGGGAGGAACGTAGAGAGTAGAGGTCCCCTTTTTGTTTTTGTTTCTTTGTTGATGTCGGCTACCCCCCAGAATTGGGGGAAGTGCCTTGGTATATGTATGTATGTATGATTTGTGTCCAAAAGTGGACATATGTCATCGGTCAAAACGTGTACTGTACAATCACGGAAATCCAAAGTCTAGAAAACTAGATACTTCTAACCAGGTGTATATAAGAGACCGGAAGAGAACAACTTATTGACAAAGTAGAAAACGCTGAAAAGATGTGATTGCAGTTGAGAAATCATTGGACAATAGAGGGATTTTCAAAGATATTAAGACCACGGACAGAGATCCCAACGGCTGACACTTACCAGGACCAAGACAAAAACCTGAAGGAAGGACTAGAAATTCACAGAAAAAGGTCGATAGACAGACTGAAAGCTGATGGGAGTAAAGGCAGAAATTACGCATGACAAAAATGCAGACAACTTATTCGTATCTTAAATCCATAAATGAAAAAAAACCTAAAGTAAATATGATTGAAAATGATGAAAACAAACTGGAAATACTGATTTCATCAAAGTTCGTTTTACCTGCCAGGTGAAGGCATCTCCTCTGGCCTTCTCGCTCTCGATTTCTTTGCTGGAACGCGGGAAAGAGTTCTTCCAGAGAAGCAGCATTCGTGGCAGCAGGCCTCGCACGACACCAACACCTGGAAAAAGTTTGATAATCAGAAATCAAATTTCAAATGCCTAAAAACTATCGCAATATTAAAAAGTACCAATCATCAAACTAGTGAATTACATAGAATCTTTATTTCTTCCACATAGATATGTCACACATATAACTTTCTTGGAATTTGTATAAAGTATATTCAGGACTACAGTGTATAGTGGGTTTGTAAAACAGTGTTAGCTTAAAGCCAGAAAAGATTTCTATCCTTTGGACAGAGCAGGTTATAATTACATCACAGTAGTATTTACAAGACAAACAATTTCAAAACCTGTCAGATAGAGGGGCTGGGAGATTTCCTCTTAAATAAAATAACTAAGAAAGTTAAAGAACCAAGAAGAATGAAATATAAATGTCAGAAATATATATGGAGATGTTCAGAAGATAAGCAGGAAAGTGTACCTCCTGTACTGCTTACAGCGTTACTGCTAGGAATAGAACGACTAATCACATACGAGCGCTAACTCACCTAACGTCATGATGGCCCCAATGATGAGCCACCCAGCCTGCGTGCGATGGAGAGAGAGCCTCGAATTCTGGCTGGCGGACCGTAGGAGTTCCTCGGCTATGTTGAAGAGGACCTTCCCGCGCATGTGAGGGATTCCCAGCGGAGTCTTGTGCACGCATCCCACCAACGCTGCTATAACACAGCTACGGAAAATAAACCAAGATATTTTCAAATGAATTTTAAATTAATGTTTCATTATTATCATTATTATAATCATCATTAATACCTAAGCTACGATCCTAGTTGGAAAAGCAGGATAATTTAAGTCCAAGGGTTCCAAAAGGAAAAAATAGCCCAATGAGGAAAGGAAATAAGAAAATAAATAAACTACAATGAACAATTAAAATAAAACACTTTATGAACAGTAGCAATATTAAAATAGATCTGTCATTTATAAACTATGAAGTTATATGTCAGCCTGTTCAACATAAAAAATTTGCTGCAGGTTCAAATTTTTGAAGTTTACCTATCTGTATAAATGTCCTTGTTTGAAAACTTTAAATCAATCAATCAATCAATCAATCTTTCACTAAAAATACAGACCTTAAACAGCTGCTGGTATTAGGCAGTACCTTGCGCATTAAAAAAAAAAAAAAACAAGTCACTTTTGACTTATATTTTCAGCAAAAATCATTGAAACCTAACTGAGAAAAGGGATTTTGACGTAAGAAAAATCTATTTCTGGGCGAGGGACCTGTGCCGCCCAGTGAATAAGCTCCTATTAGCACTTATTCTTAGGTAATTTACTGCTAAATATACCAGAGAAAAAATGTAAAGGAGTGCTAGGTTAACTAGCTCGCTCACCTATTGGTGTCGGTATAAAATTGGGCGTATAATCCAGAGGTCCCGCACTATTTAGATTCATCCACGACAAAGACCCCAATAGAGGAGAGCCGTTCAACCTCACTCGGCACCACCAACTCTGCATCCGCTCAGAACCCAACTCCTTTTTAGCACGCCTGTGTTGTAACCCGCTTTTTTGTGCTCTCGTGTTTTGCCTTATTTTTCACTGGATTATGGCTTCTTCATCGGTTTCCCAGGAGACACCGTCTAAGTTAAGTACCAAGCTATGTTTTGCTGTGTTTTGAGCAATATAGATCGTTTAATATTTAAATTATAGGAGTTTATTCTCTTCGATCATCTCGGTCTTGCTCGATTCCGCTTACAGTTGGTACTCCTGTTTTGAGAGCTTTTAGTTTCACTCGCGGTGTTACTAAGTGTATTATTTTTATTATTAGTTTAAATTTTATATGTTTTATTGTGGATATTCATTATTTAGCGTTTAGAACCCTTGTGGTTCATATTTAGGGCCGATATCAGTTACGTATCGTAGATGGCTTGCCGACCTTTGTTACTGGGCGGCAATTTTATTATATAAGCCATCAGGTTGTTGTCCTTTGGGATTTATTTATTATGTTACATGCCTTGCCCTAATTTTTTATGTGTATATTTATATATTTTTCAACGCTATTACTTTTATAATGAATATTTGTGCTTATTACTCCGTATGATCTGTTTTGGTAGTGTTTGGGGATCGTCAGTTGGTAGCCCTGCTGCTCCGTATCACGTGATCCTCCCCCAAGCTCCCCCTCTCGCTAGGTGGGTGGCTAGGCTTCTCTCCCCCCTCCCCTAGGGGACCGTTGCCTTCCCTCCTTTTAGAGGGGGTAGTTCAGTGTTTATGGACTTTGTCCTCCGGGTGTCCCGGCGGTTTCGTCTCTGTCTAGACGGGTTGGCCACCGGTCAACAGAGTAGGATCCCGGTGCACCCTATTTTATATTTACCTATCACACTTTTATTATGTTATACGAAACCCTCCGGGTTCTGTTGGCGGTTCTTATCTACAGTTCCGCCCCCCCTCTTAATTTATAACAGTTCCTATGATTATATATGATTATATATGACAGATCACTATCCCGGAGTTCCTATATGTATGGGTTTATGGATGTACTTTTATTTCCCGGCCCGGGGCTTACCTCGCTCCGGGAAATCAGACACCATGTGTCTTAATTCTTTGTTGCATCCTTCTTTATGATCCCGGCTCGACCGGAATGGATAGCTATACTCTAGTCTTAAGTTAGACTTATGTTTAGGCCCGGGTCCTCCGGACCCGCCCCTACTTAAGAGTATTACAGTTAAGCTCTAGTCTTAAGTTAGACTTATGTTTAGTCCCGGGTCCTCCGGACCCGCCCCTACTTAAGAGAATTACAGTTTCTCATATACTATTCTTTTTATAGATGGTGCATTGTCAGACGACGGCCTGTGCGGCTGTTCTTCATCAGCCTTGTGGCCATACCGTATGTAGGTCTCACGCCCTCTGCGGAGTTCAGCTGGAGGACATTGTGGTCTGGCACCCTGATAACTGTATGGTCTGTTTTGACCTCATCACCACCCTCGGATCTGATTCGGTGAGTCCCGTTGGCTATGTTGTCTTTCTAATTATTTTACCTTTTTTGGTATACATACACCATTTAGTAAGATTTCTATGGTCTTGAAGGACCGCCGGGAATCTTCCTTTTTGTAATTCCCACTATTATTTCAGGCATCCCCGGAGCAGAAGACTGCGGCTCGGGCCACACTGAAAGTGTGGGTTGGGGGATTTGCCCGAAACGTGAAATCTAAACAGCCTTACGTCCTATCTGAAGACTACTGTGCCATGATCTACCCTAATGCCAAGTCTTCAGCCGCTGTGACTAGGCATGTTGCGGCACCCATCATTGCCCACATTGATGCCACTATTGCGGGATTCATAGACCAGGAACAAGATCCGTTGGATGCCCCCGGAGATCTGGAAGACAATGTGGCTTCCATGAACTTGGACGTTGAACCTATGTTGTTGGATGATCCGGATGCAGGTAGGGTGGTAAGTGAGGCAGGTGTTACCGGCGCTGAGATTCCTACCCTCAGCCCCGCTCTTTTTGAGAAATAAATAAATTCTTCTTTCCCGTCGGCCTTTCACCTCTGACGTGTAATGAAGGATTGAGACCAACTTCATATCCACTACACCATCTTCTCGATGGCTCTGTGGCTGACATGACGATTTGTGACAAATCCCTAAAGATGACAAAGACTTCCCATTACCATTAAAAAGTACTTTTGCCAGGCTGACACTTGCACGACTTTTTGCCACGAATTTGTCGTGGCAAGTCGTGACATTTTGTGGCACGAACTGGAAAAAAAAAAAAAAAAAATATTACCTCAGAATCACAGCTCACCTGTCCACATTGACACGAACTGGCACGACGAGTTCATGTATAGTTTTAGCATAGTTTGCGCACTTCCCGCATCGTCCCGACGAGTTCACGAACAGTTCGCGCATAGTTCACGCAATTTTGTCGTGACCAAAATTTTGAACATTTCAAAATTCTTGTCATGACATGCCACGATGTCACGACAGGTTCACGACGAGTTCACCCCAGTTCACGACTCGAGACGTGACAATGCGTGCCACAAATTCGTGCAAGTGTCAGGGTACCTTTTCACAGACCAACAGGTGACGCGCAACATGTAAGTGTGCCCTATCTGTAACATTCCCGCCAGGCAATCTCTTGGACTGGGGTTTCATCCACTTAAGGTTGATAGTACAGTAGTTTCTTGTAGTATCTGCAACCTCACCATTATTATGAGCTAGGGGAGCATATAGGTCTGCCTGCTGAGTCATCAACCGCCATTATCTGCCCCTACCTGGTCCTATCTTGAGTGGAGAGGGGACTTGGTCAGTCTCTAAGGCATTGTCCTGTCTTTGGGGCATTATTCTATCTTTAGGCCATTGTATTGTCTTGTCTTTACGGCATTGTCCTGTCTCTGGGGCATTATTCTATCTTTAGGCCATTGTATTGTCTTGTCTTTAAGGCATTGTCCTATCTCTAGGACATTGTTTTGTCTTTGGGCATTGTCCTGTCTTTAGGACATTGTCCTGTCACTAAGGCATTGTTTTGTCTTCAGGATATTGTATTGTCTTGTCTTTAAGGTATTGTCCTGTCTCTAAGGCATTGCTCTGTCTTTAGGACATTGTATTGCATTGTCCTGTCTCTAAGGCATTGCTCTGTCTTTAGGACATTGTATTGTCTTGTCTTTAGATCATTGTCCTGTCACTAAGGCAGTAACCTGTGCCTTGCCTCTGCAATTCACGAATGACCTTTAAACCTACAAAGAAATGTAAAGTAATATAAACAGAACAACACAGCCAGTCGAGTTTACCTGTATCCAGCAATGGCTTCTGGGGAAGACTTCAGGGCCTCCAGACGGTCGCAGCACCGCACAATGAGGGGATTCAACTGCGAGGGAAGCGCAATGCATATGCAACGGAGACACCAGGCCGCGCTCAGTCGAGCGGCCCCGCTCGGATGTAAGAGCACGGCCACCACTGCATCCACTAGATCTGGAAGTTGAATCTATGTGTAAATGAAAATATGTAATAAGAAATAAAATTCTACCTCATACTTGGGATCGAACGCTGGCCCCTTCTAACGAAAGGCCAGGTCGAAACCAACCATGCCACGAGAGGCGATAAAAGAAGTTCCGACTTCTTTTATGGCCTCTCGTGGCATGGTTGGTTTCGACCTGGCCTTTCATTAGAAGGGGCCAACATTCGATCCCAAGTATGAGGTAGAATTTTATTTTCTATTTGAACACGATGTTGTGTTGATATTTATCCATATGTAATAAGGTTTACAAATAAAATTCCACAGGCCAAACAGAGAGAAACTGATAGCTCAATGCTGGAAACAGTAACCTAATCCGATGCTTCGCACGATAGAAATACAGATCTCCCTTGAAAGCATTATGTAGAATGGTCCCACATCAACAAAGCAACAAAGAAAATAGCCTAAGATTTTCCTATGTAAATAGAAAACATGCTACACGGATCTATGAGCAATAAAAGCCTAAGGACATAGAGTACATTATTGTAACGTAAGGACTATCAGGCAAATGTGTTCTGCTACATGAGGTTTGGGTTGTAGTATAACTGGTTTTTCTTTAACCCTTTTACCCCCAGGCTATTTGGAAATTTCCAACCCTTAACCCCCAGGGGGTTATTTTTTCCCAGCACATTTTGCAGTATATTTCTTTTTAAATTGCTCTAACAGCCTTAATTTTTGTCATAGAGAGGTCAGGTTGGTCTCATTCTCTTGGAAAATGCTTGAATTTACTCAAAAAATTATCAAAAATATGAAACAAAAAATTTGTATAGCAGTTTTTTGCAAGGACGTACCGGTACGTCCATGAGGGTAAAGGGGTGGCTTTTGTGAAACGTACCAGTACGTCCTTTGGGGTTAAAGGGTTAAATACAAATATAGTCTGAAAACTATGCTGGCATTCTTATAAACTACTTAAAAGATTTGATTTTAATCTGATTACTATAATGTATTGAATGTCTGGTCGGACAAGCTGGCACTAGAACTATTTGCCGTATAGGGTTAATCATTACTGTATGAAGCCGGTGGAGAAAAGGAGCTAGATAACAGGACAGATATTTTTAGAAAGTAAATGAGAGAAGGAAGCAACGGAGACAGACCTCTGCCACGGAAGCTTATTTCTCGAAACCAGCTTGCCTTTCCCAGGATCAATTTAAGACCTTAGGCGTATTTGAAGTCCGTGTGGCAACCATGGGTAAAATTGGGGATAAGGTTAGGGTTAATTTGGTTGACCTTTTGGTTGACCTTTTGCATGACCTTGACCTTTGACCTAGGACTTTCAAAACTAAATCACTTCCACGTCTCATATAACAATTAATCCCTGAAAGTTTCACTATGAATAAAATTGTGGCCAGGAAGTTGTTCACAAACAAACAGGGGCAAAAATATAATCTCCCCCAACTTCATTGGCGGAAAAAGGATAAAAATTGTGAAATTATCCCTTTTACCCCCAGGCTATTTGGAAATTTCCAACCCTTAACCCCCAGGGGGTTATTTTTTTCCCAGCATATTTTGCAGTATATTTTTTTTAAATTGCTCTAACAGCCTTAATTTTTGTCATAGAGAGGTCAGGTTGGTCTCAATCTCTTGGAAAATGCCTGAATTTTCTCAAAAAAAATTATCAAAAATATGAAAAAAAAATTTTTATAGCATTTTTTTGCAAGGACGTACCGGTACGCCCATGGGGGTAAAGGGATGGCTTTTGTGAAACGTACCAGTACGTCTTTTGGGGGAAAAAGGGTTAGTAGTCAATAGGATTCTATTAGATCCTTTTAGTAAGGCTGTGTTCCTCCCGAGATGTCACACACCGGGAGGAAAACTGACGGCCTGCCCCACCCACGTGATATAAAAAAGAGAGAGAAACTAACTCAGGTGGGTATCCAAGACGACCGTGGCGCAGGTGGTGCTGAGGGACTCCATCAGACATCCGAGCTCCTGCAACATGCACACTAGGACGTGCTGGCTCCCTTCGCCGCAGTCCTTCGTCCCTTCGCCGCTCACGTCTGAAATAAGATACAATTTTGAGGACTGGGAAATGTGGAGCGATACTTATTATTATTATTATTACTATCCAAGCTACAACCCTAGTTGGAAAAGCAAGATGCTATAAGCCCAGGGGCCCCGATAGGGAAAAATAGCATATTATTATTATTATTATTATTACTATCCAAGCTACAACCCTGGTTGGAAAAGCAAGATGCTATAAGCCCAGGGGCCCCAATAGGGAAAAATAGCCCAGTGAGGAAAGGAAATAAGGAAATAAATAAATGAAGAGAACAAATTAACAATAAATCATTCTAAAAAAGGCAACAACGTCAAAACAGTTATGACATATATAAACTATTAACAACGTCAAAAACATATATATCATATATAAACTATAAAAACTCATGGACTTGTATTGTACGAGCGAACTACGGATAAGAATGCGTATAGAAGGTCCTTCAGATACAAAAACAAATTCGACCGAAATCGTAAATCTCAGATATTATATCGAGTTCTAATGAAATTCTTTAACCCTTTTACCCCCACCTTAAGGTTAAATTTCGTACACATTTTGCTATATATTTTTTTTAAATTGCTTTAAAAGGCTTAATTTTTGTCATAGAGAGGTCAGGTTGGTCTCATTCTTTTGGAAAAGGCCTGAAGTTTCTCATAAAATTGTCAAAAACATTCAAAACATGTAAATAACATTGTTTTGCAGGAACGTACCGGTACGTCCTTTGGGGGCGAAATGGTTAATAAAACAATATCATAAGATTTAATGCATTTAGGAAGACATCATTTGCAATATGAAGCGGGACAGCTTGTCGACCTTCGCAGCTGAAAATTGTGGACACGTGGGTTAGGCGAGGACAAATTTCATTAAAATTCGACTCTTTTACCCCCAGGCTATTTGGAAATTTCCAACCCCTAACCCCCAGGGGGTTATTTTTTTCCCAGCACATTTTGCAGAATATTTTTTTTAAATTGCTCTAACAGGATTAATTTTTGTCATAGAGAGGTCAGGTTGGTCTCATTCTCTTGGAAAATGCCTGAATTTTCTCAAAAAAATTATCAAAAATATGAAAAAAAAAAATGTTAAAGCATTTTTTTGCAAGGACGTACCGGTACGTCCATGGGGGTAAAGGGATGGCTTTTGTGAAACGTACCAGTACGTCCTTTAGGGGTAAAAGGGTTAAAACCTATTGCGTAAGTTGAGGAGTTTCTGTACTTTAATTCTCGAGTAATGACGGAAACATATCTGGAATTGAAGTAATTTTTTACGACTATACAAGCAAACTAGAGTTGAAAATGTGGACTTCAATTCTTAAGTAATGAAAGAACCATCTCTAAAAAAGAAGTACTAAACGGTAATTTGAATAATTCAGGATATGATGATAAAAAAATTATGAGTCCCACACATTAGAAGCGAGAAGTATGAACAAAAACTTGATGATAGACATTATTATTATTATTATTATTATTATTATTATTATTATTATTATTATTACTACTTGCTAAGCTACAGCCCTAGTTGGAAAAGTAAGAAGCTATAAGCCCAGGGGCTCCAACAGGGAAAATAACCCTATGTGGAAAGGAAATAATCAAATAAATAAACTATAAGAAGAGTAATTAACAATAAAAAAAATTAAGAATAGTAACATTAGAATACATCTTTTATACATAAACTATAAAAACTTTAACAAAACCAGAGGAAGAGAAATGAAAAAGAATAGCGTGTCCTCAGGATGCCGTAAGCTCGTTGGAGAAGCGTGGACTACTTACCTACGTTATTCATGTGTTTTATGATGATATTCGTTATCTCTTTGCTGGCTGCGATCTGCGCTTTCTCCCCAATCATGCGGCCCAGCGTAGACCTCAGGATGAAGTTGACGCACTTCCTCGAGTACACGGCATCGACGTGGGAGGTCGTGGCCTTGGGGCTCGCCACGAGCTCCGTCAGGTGCAGGAGCAGCGTTGATACATTCCGCTCTAGCCACAGAGCTCCCAGCTCTTGCACTAAGACTACATACGCCTGAAAGAGTAAAGGAGAAAAAATCAAAATGATTTCTAATGTCTTCTGGATACAATAATTTTACACAAGTGTTATCGATATATGTGAGAGAGAGAGAGAGAGAGAGAGAGAGAGAGAGAGAGAGAGAGAGAGAGAGAGAGAGAGAGAGAGAGAGAGAGAGAGAGAGAGAGAGAGAGAGAGAGAGAGAGAGAGAGAGAGAGAGAGAGAGAGACTTGGACAGGTGAGAAAAGGAGTAAAAAGAGTCAACTTAAACATCAAATTACATAAATCAAGAAGGAAACACGTATACTCCGATGACGTTTATACAACCACAAGTGACATACAAACTATAAACACCACGAAACCCCAAACAGTAACGTCTCTTACCTGCGTGATTCCGACCCTGACCTCGCGCGAGACCGATGACGACCCTTTGATCATCTCTCCCGTCCCTTTCAAGAAGCTGTTGCCGCCCCGCAGGAATCCGGTCAGGAGGATAGTCAGCGCTTCGTCGAGGGATATCAGCTTGACGACGACTCCTTTCGAGTTGCCTGCGAATACGGTAAAGTAAGTACTTCGTAATTGAAAACATTAAAGAACAGGGAACAATAGATCGTTTGTTATTATTGTTCTTGTTCATCTTGGGATATAAATAAATCTATATACATACATACATGGGTAGCCGACATCAACAAATGAAACAAAACAAAAAAGGGGACCTCTACTCTCTACGTTCCTCCCAGCCTGACAAGGGACTCAACCGAGTTCAGCTGGTACTGCTAGGGGTGCCACAGCCCACCCTCCCACATTATCCACCACAGATGAAGCTTCATAATGCTGAATCCCCTACTGCTGCTACCTCCGCGGCCATCTAAGGCATCGGAGGAAGCAGCAGGACGGGACGAGGGGGCTGGGAACCCCCTCTCCAGTATCTACATCCTGTGAGACATCGACAAATCTATATGGAAAGCTTAAGTGACTTGTTATTCCACAGACTACTATACAATGTCTTAATGTCACAATATTTGATAATACATTCATCATCATCATCTCCTCCTATGCCTATTGGCAGAAGGTGACGGATTGGGTTTAAGGCGATAGACAAGATGACTTTTCGGCTTTTACTCCTGGCGTATGATCTTACTGGAATTAGTATGGACTGACAGGGGTGTTTGGTTATTATTATTATTATTATTATTACTATCCAAGCTACAACCCTAGTTGGAAAAGCAAGATGCTATAAGCCCAGGGGCTCCAACAGGGAAAAGTAGCCCAGTGAGGAAGGGAAATAAGGAAATAAATAAATGAAGAGAACAAATTAACAATAAATCATTCTAAAAAGAGTAACAACATCATAAGCACTGCGTATCACAAGGAACCGGCTATCCTTTGAATAACTTAGCCAATGAATCATAATATATTAATAGAAATTAAAAGTCAGTACAAAGTAGTCTTCAGAGTAACATCAAAGTTGGCCCATCAAGAACTATATCTCCCCTACATAATCAAGAGCAAGTATCTATAGTCCATTTCTTTTCGCGTGTCATATTTGCACCGACTCGCAACGGTGCCCTTTTAGCTCGGAAAAGTTTCCTGGTCGCTGATTGGTTAGAATTATCTTGTCCAACCAATCAGAGATCAGGAAACTTTTCCGAGCTAAAAGGGCAACGCTGCGAGTCGGTGCAAATATGACTCGCTAAAAGAAATGGACTATAGCTATACATTTGGTCCTTAGCTTGCAAACATGCGGAGATACAAACGAAAAATCCAACTGAAATCTTATAGCTCAGATATTCTATCAAAAGTTCATAATGAAAGTAAGAAAGAAGATCTTTCCAATATAAGCCATGACTATTTGCTGACCTTTCCAGCTAGGCGACGCCTACCCAAGACCAAAATTTAACAAAATTCGACTTGGAAACTATTAAGTTTGTACGTTGAGGACTTTCTATATCTATAGATATATAGGTATATATTTCTTTATGGTCATAGCATAGCAATATCAAACATATAACTCCCCATCCCTCAGGTAATAAGGAAGGGAAAGGTTGAATCTCTGGGTGTGTGTGTGAGCATACCTAAATATTTAGCCCTCAGTTTTGACGGGTCTCGTACAATAGTTTACTACGGTCTCCCTTTGCTCGAGAGATGAACCCTTCTATAAAAGATATGTAAATATACATACATACATATACCAAGGCACTTCCCTCAATTTTGGGGGGTAGCCGACATCAACAATGAAACAAAACAAAAAAGGGGACCTCTACTCTCTACGTTCCTCCCAGCCTGACAAGGGACTCAACCGAGTTCAGCTGGTACTGCTAGGGTGCCAAAGCCCAACCTCCCACATTTTCCACCACAGATGAAGCTTCATAAGTAAATATACCTTTCATAAACATAATTCTTACCTTTGAGCAGTTCCTTCGGCGGATTCTGCGTCGTCGCTAACAACGTTCCCAAGAGTTTGGCCACAGTGCAACGCACGTCGTAACTGCTGTTGTCGAACGCGCGGTAGCAAAGCTGCGAGAGGTTCTCGATTTCCGTGGTGTATAGGAACGGCGCGTGTTTTGTCATTTCCAGCAGGCACTGAAAAACATGAATAAATGTACTATATGCTCTATGGATATCAATTGTTGTACTGCAATAAAGATTTAGAAGTCTTCATTTTACCTCAGATGGTTTGAACATGTAGTGAGAATGGAGAGTTAGTCAGAAGAGCATTAAGGAAACAATAATATGACAAAGACCAGTAGGACGGTGTAAGCAATCGTGGAAACAGAGCATAAATGAAGACATGGATTAGACAGGAATCAGATCATAAATAGATATGACCAGAAAGCAGATACATGTATAGGACATGTATTAAATCATTATTTGTATTATTATTACTGTTACTAGCTGAGCTACAACCCTAATTAGTTGGCCATACACTAACTCGTTAATAATGCCACCTACCAAGGCTGAGGCACACCGAACGGGTAGCGCCCGATCCGTCAGACCCATCTTGCACGACTTATAAACCTCCTTGTGAACGTTGGCTGCTGCGGATCCCATCCCGGCCGTGATCTTTTCCAGGGTCATCATGACCTCGATTCGTAACTGGGACTCAGCATTCCTAAGGGTCTTGATCAGTATCTGGACAGTCTCCTCGTAGGAACGGCCCATCATGCGGCCCAGTTTTTCGTACATAGCACCGATACACGTTACAGCGGCCCTGCGGGTTCGGGATAAGAGTTAGGGGGAGTTCCTTACCGTATTCTTGTGAACATTGGTAAATTACAGTTTTTAACCCTTTCACCCCCAAAGGACGTACCGGTACGTTCTTGCAAAACACTATTAATTACATGTTTTTACATATTTTTGATAATTTTATGAGAGACTTCAGGCATTTTCCAAAAGAATGAGACCAACCTGACCTCTCTAGGACAAAAATTAAGCCTGTTAGAGCAATTTAAAAAAAATATATACCAAAATGTGCTCGAAATTTAACCTTATGGTGGGGGTAAAAGGGATAAAATCAATTACTCAGCGTAAAATGAGCGTGAACAACAATGTCCGTCAATTTCTATGGCAAACTTGACAAGAAGAGAGGAGACAACCACTCTCTAGAAGCCAAAGAGGAAAAGTAACTAGTTTATCATTCTGTGAGTATACATACAGGTGGCTGGTACCACTACCCACCCCCTACCCAGGCTCTGGGTAGGGTTGCTACCTCACAGCAAACAGTCTAATCGTCTACCTTCCAGCTTTGCCGAAAGATATATCCATATATGGAAGGTTTGCTAGTTTGGTGAACAACATGAAATCAAATCTATCTCCCAGACAAGAGTTTCATCAAGAATCGCCAGGCGCAGGCTGATAAAAGAGTTCTAATACAAGACAGACAAACATACCAATGACAGATAAAGGCTAAAGGTGACACTCGGTGCCATGTTGGAAGTGGAAGGAAAACTTCAGTGGCACAGGAGGTTGGAAGAAAGGAAATGGGATTGGTGGTAAAGTATAAGGATGAAAAGACGGGAGAGTATAAGGATGAGAAGACGGGAAAGTATGAGGATGAAAAGACGGGGAAGTATGAGGATGAAAAGACGGGGAAGTATGAGGATGAAAAGACGGGGAAGTATGAGGATGAGAAGACGGGGAAGTATGAGGACGAAAAGACGGGGAAGTATGAGGATGAAAAGACGGGGAAGTATGAGGATGAGAAGACGGGGAAGTATGAGGACGAAAAGACGGGGAAGTATGAGGATGAAAAGACGGGGAAGTATGAGGATGAGAAGACGGGGAAGTATGAGGACGAGAAGACGGGGAAGTATGAGGATGAAAAGACGGGACGGGGAAGTATAAGGACGAGAAGACGGGGAAGTATGAGGACGAGAAGACGGGGAAGTATGAGGAGGAGAAGACGGGACGGGGAAGTATAAGGACGAGAAGACGGGGAAGTATGAGGACGAGAAGACGGGGAAGTATGAGGAGGAGAAGACGGGACGGGGAAGTATAAGGACGAGAAGACGGGGAAGTATGAGGACGAGAAGACGGGGAAGTATGAGGAGGAGAAGACGGGACGGGGAAGTATAAGGACGAGAAGACGGGGAAGTATGAGGACGAGAAGACGGGGAAGTATGAGGAGGAGAAGACGGGACGGGGAAGTATAAGGACGAGAAGACGGGGAAGTATGAGGACGAGAAGACGGGGAAGTATGAGGAGGAGAAGACGGGACGGGGAAGTATAAGGACGAGAAGACGGGGAAGTATGAGGACGAGAAGACGGGGAAGTATGAGGAGGAGAAGACGGGACGGGGAAGTATAAGGACGAGAAGACGGGGAAGTATGAGGACGAGAAGACGGGGAAGTATGAGGAGGAGAAGACGGGACGGGGAAGTATAAGGACGAGAAGACGGGGAAGTATGAGGACGAGAAGACGGGGAAGTATGAGGAGGAGAAGACGGGACGGGGAAGTATAAGGACGAGAAGACGGGGAAGTATGAGGACGAGAAGACGGGGAAGTATGAGGAGGAGAAGACGGGACGGGGAAGTATAAGGACGAGAAGACGGGGAAGTATGAGGACGAGAAGACGGGGAAGTATGAGGAGGAGAAGACGGGACGGGGAAGTATAAGGACGAGAAGACGGGGAAGTATGAGGACGAGAAGACGGGGAAGTATGAGGAGGAGAAGACGGGACGGGGAAGTATAAGGACGAGAAGACGGGGAAGTATGAGGACGAGAAGACGGGGAAGTATGAGGAGGAGAAGACGGGACGGGGAAGTATAAGGACGAGAAGACGGGGAAGTATGAGGACGAGAAGACGGGGAAGTATGAGGAGGAGAAGACGGGACGGGGAAGTATAAGGACGAGAAGACGGGGAAGTATGAGGACGAGAAGACGGGGAAGTATGAGGAGGAGAAGACGGGACGGGGAAGTATAAGGACGAGAAGACGGGGAAGTATGAGGACGAGAAGACGGGGAAGTATGAGGAGGAGAAGACGGGACGGGGAAGTATAAGGACGAGAAGACGGGGAAGTATGAGGACGAGAAGACGGGGAAGTATGAGGAGGAGAAGACGGGACGGGGAAGTATAAGGACGAGAAGACGGGGAAGTATGAGGACGAGAAGACGGGGAAGTATGAGGAGGAGAAGACGGGACGGGGAAGTATAAGGACGAGAAGACGGGGAAGTATGAGGACGAGAAGACGGGGAAGTATGAGGAGGAGAAGACGGGACGGGGAAGTATAAGGACGAGAAGACGGGGAAGTATGAGGACGAGAAGACGGGGAAGTATGAGGAGGAGAAGACGGGACGGGGAAGTATAAGGACGAGAAGACGGGGAAGTATGAGGACGAGAAGACGGGGAAGTATGAGGAGGAGAAGACGGGACGGGGAAGTATAAGGACGAGAAGACGGGGAAGTATGAGGACGAGAAGACGGGGAAGTATGAGGAGGAGAAGACGGGACGGGGAAGTATAAGGACGAGAAGACGGGGAAGTATGAGGACGAGAAGACGGGGAAGTATGAGGAGGAGAAGACGGGACGGGGAAGTATAAGGACGAGAAGACGGGGAAGTATGAGGACGAGAAGACGGGGAAGTATGAGGAGGAGAAGACGGGACGGGGAAGTATAAGGACGAGAAGACGGGGAAGTATGAGGACGAGAAGACGGGGAAGTATGAGGAGGAGAAGACGGGACGGGGAAGTATAAGGACGAGAAGACGGGGAAGTATGAGGACGAGAAGACGGGGAAGTATGAGGAGGAGAAGACGGGACGGGGAAGTATAAGGACGAGAAGACGGGGAAGTATGAGGACGAGAAGACGGGGAAGTATGAGGAGGAGAAGACGGGACGGGGAAGTATAAGGACGAGAAGACGGGGAAGTATGAGGACGAGAAGACGGGGAAGTATGAGGAGGAGAAGACGGGACGGGGAAGTATAAGGACGAGAAGACGGGGAAGTATGAGGACGAGAAGACGGGGAAGTATGAGGAGGAGAAGACGGGACGGGGAAGTATAAGGACGAGAAGACGGGGAAGTATGAGGACGAGAAGACGGGGAAGTATGAGGAGGAGAAGACGGGACGGGGAAGTATAAGGACGAGAAGACGGGGAAGTATGAGGACGAGAAGACGGGGAAGTATGAGGAGGAGAAGACGGGACGGGGAAGTATAAGGACGAGAAGACGGGGAAGTATGAGGACGAGAAGACGGGGAAGTATGAGGAGGAGAAGACGGGACGGGGAAGTATAAGGACGAGAAGACGGGGAAGTATGAGGACGAGAAGACGGGGAAGTATGAGGAGGAGAAGACGGGACGGGGAAGTATAAGGACGAGAAGACGGGGAAGTATGAGGACGAGAAGACGGGGAAGTATGAGGAGGAGAAGACGGGACGGGGAAGTATAAGGACGAGAAGACGGGGAAGTATGAGGACGAGAAGACGGGGAAGTATGAGGAGGAGAAGACGGGACGGGGAAGTATAAGGACGAGAAGACGGGGAAGTATGAGGACGAGAAGACGGGGAAGTATGAGGAGGAGAAGACGGGACGGGGAAGTATAAGGACGAGAAGACGGGGAAGTATGAGGACGAGAAGACGGGGAAGTATGAGGAGGAGAAGACGGGACGGGGAAGTATAAGGACGAGAAGACGGGGAAGTATGAGGACGAGAAGACGGGGAAGTATGAGGAGGAGAAGACGGGACGGGGAAGTATAAGGACGAGAAGACGGGGAAGTATGAGGACGAGAAGACGGGGAAGTATGAGGAGGAGAAGACGGGACGGGGAAGTATAAGGACGAGAAGACGGGGAAGTATGAGGACGAGAAGACGGGGAAGTATGAGGAGGAGAAGACGGGACGGGGAAGTATAAGGACGAGAAGACGGGGAAGTATGAGGACGAGAAGACGGGGAAGTATGAGGAGGAGAAGACGGGACGGGGAAGTATAAGGACGAGAAGACGGGGAAGTATGAGGACGAGAAGACGGGGAAGTATGAGGAGGAGAAGACGGGACGGGGAAGTATAAGGACGAGAAGACGGGGAAGTATGAGGACGAGAAGACGGGGAAGTATGAGGAGGAGAAGACGGGACGGGGAAGTATAAGGACGAGAAGACGGGGAAGTATGAGGACGAGAAGACGGGGAAGTATGAGGAGGAGAAGACGGGACGGGGAAGTATAAGGACGAGAAGACGGGGAAGTATGAGGACGAGAAGACGGGGAAGTATGAGGAGGAGAAGACGGGACGGGGAAGTATAAGGACGAGAAGACGGGGAAGTATGAGGACGAGAAGACGGGGAAGTATGAGGAGGAGAAGACGGGACGGGGAAGTATAAGGACGAGAAGACGGGGAAGTATGAGGACGAGAAGACGGGGAAGTATGAGGAGGAGAAGACGGGACGGGGAAGTATAAGGACGAGAAGACGGGGAAGTATGAGGACGAGAAGACGGGGAAGTATAAGGAGGAGAAGACGGGACGGGGAAGTATAAGGACGAGAAGACGGGGAAGTATGAGGACGAGAAGACGGGGAAGTATAAGGAGGAGAAGACGGGACGGGGAAGTATAAGGACGAGAAGACGGGGAAGTATGAGGACGAGAAGACGGGGAAGTATAAGGAGGAGAAGACGGGACGGGGAAGTATAAGGACGAGAAGACGGGGAAGTATGAGGACGAGAAGACGGGGAAGTATAAGGAGGAGAAGACGGGACGGGGAAGTATAAGGACGAGAAGACGGGGAAGTATGAGGACGAGAAGACGGGGAAGTATAAGGAGGAGAAGACGGGACGGGGAAGTATAAGGACGAGAAGACGGGGAAGTATGAGGACGAGAAGACGGGGAAGTATAAGGAGGAGAAGACGGGACGGGGAAGTATAAGGACGAGAAGACGGGGAAGTATGAGGACGAGAAGACGGGGAAGTATAAGGAGGAGAAGACGGGACGGGGAAGTATAAGGACGAGAAGACGGGGAAGTATGAGGACGAGAAGACGGGGAAGTATAAGGAGGAGAAGACGGGACGGGGAAGTATAAGGACGAGAAGACGGGGAAGTATGAGGACGAGAAGACGGGGAAGTATAAGGAGGAGAAGACGGGACGGGGAAGTATAAGGACGAGAAGACGGGGAAGTATGAGGACGAGAAGACGGGGAAGTATAAGGAGGAGAAGACGGGACGGGGAAGTATAAGGACGAGAAGACGGGGAAGTATGAGGACGAGAAGACGGGGAAGTATAAGGAGGAGAAGACGGGACGGGGAAGTATAAGGACGAGAAGACGGGGAAGTATGAGGACGAGAAGACGGGGAAGTATAAGGAGGAGAAGACGGGACGGGGAAGTATAAGGACGAGAAGACGGGGAAGTATGAGGACGAGAAGACGGGGAAGTATAAGGAGGAGAAGACGGGACGGGGAAGTATAAGGACGAGAAGACGGGGAAGTATGAGGACGAGAAGACGGGGAAGTATAAGGAGGAGAAGACGGGACGGGGAAGTATAAGGACGAGAAGACGGGGAAGTATGAGGACGAGAAGACGGGGAAGTATAAGGAGGAGAAGACGGGACGGGGAAGTATAAGGACGAGAAGACGGGGAAGTATGAGGACGAGAAGACGGGGAAGTATAAGGAGGAGAAGACGGGACGGGGAAGTATAAGGACGAGAAGACGGGGAAGTATGAGGACGAGAAGACGGGGAAGTATAAGGAGGAGAAGACGGGACGGGGAAGTATAAGGACGAGAAGACGGGGAAGTATGAGGACGAGAAGACGGGGAAGTATAAGGAGGAGAAGACGGGACGGGGAAGTATAAGGACGAGAAGACGGGGAAGTATAGGACGAGAAGACGGGGAAGTATAAGGAGGAGAAGACGGGACGGGGAAGTATAAGGACGAGAAGACGGGGAAGTATAGGACGAGAAGACGGGGAAGTATAAGGAGGAGAAGACGGGACGGGGAAGTATAAGGACGAGAAGACGGGGAAGTATAAGGACGAGAAGACGGGGAAGTATAAGGAGGAGAAGACGGGACGGGGAAGTATAAGGACGAGAAGACGGGGAAGTATAAGGACGAGAAGACGGGGAAGTATAAGGAGGAGAAGACGGGACGGGGAAGTATAAGGACGAGAAGACGGGGAAGTATAAGGACGAGAAGACGGGGAAGTATAAGGAGGAGAAGACGGGACGGGGAAGTATAAGGACGAGAAGACGGGGAAGTATAAGGACGAGAAGACGGGGAAGTATAAGGAGGAGAAGACGGGACGGGGAAGTATAAGGACGAGAAGACGGGGAAGTATAAGGACGAGAAGACGGGGAAGTATAAGGAGGAGAAGACGGGACGGGGAAGTATAAGGACGAGAAGACGGGGAAGTATAAGGACGAGAAGACGGGGAAGTATAAGGAGGAGAAGACGGGACGGGGAAGTATAAGGACGAGAAGACGGGGAAGTATAAGGACGAGAAGACGGGGAAGTATAAGGAGGAGAAGACGGGACGGGGAAGTATAAGGACGAGAAGACGGGGAAGTATAAGGACGAGAAGACGGGGAAGTATAAGGAGGAGAAGACGGGACGGGGAAGTATAAGGACGAGAAGACGGGGAAGTATAAGGACGAGAAGACGGGGAAGTATAAGGAGGAGAAGACGGGACGGGGAAGTATAAGGACGAGAAGACGGGGAAGTATAAGGACGAGAAGACGGGGAAGTATAAGGAGGAGAAGACGGGACGGGGAAGTATAAGGACGAGAAGACGGGGAAGTATAAGGACGAGAAGACGGGGAAGTATAAGGAGGAGAAGACGGGACGGGGAAGTATAAGGACGAGAAGACGGGGAAGTATAAGGACGAGAAGACGGGGAAGTATAAGGAGGAAGACGGGAGATAAGGACGAGAAGACGGGGAAGTATAAGGACGAGAAGACGGGGAAGTATAAGGACGAGAAGACGGGGAAGTATAAGGACGAGAAGACGGGGAAGTATAAGGACGAGAAGACGGGGAAGTATAAGGACGAGAAGACGGGGAAGTATAAGGACGAGAAGACGGGAAGTATAAGGACGAGAAGACGAAGTATAAGGACGAGAAGACGGGGAAGTATAAGGACGAGAAGACGGGGAAGTATAAGGACGAGAAGACGGGGAAGTATAAGGACGAGAAGACGGGGAAGTATAAGGACGAGAAGACGGGGAAGTATAAGGACGAGAAGACGGGAAAGTATAAGGACGAGAAGACGGGGAAGTATAAGGACGAGAAGACGGGGAAGTATAAGGACGAGAAGACGGGAAAGTATAAGGACGAGAAGACGGGGAAGTATAAGGACGAGAAGACGGGGAAGTATAAGGACGAGAAGACGGGAAAGTATAAGGACGAGAAGACGGGGAAGTATAAGGACGAGAAGACGGGGAAGTATAAGGACGAGAAGACGGGGAAGTATAAGGACGAGAAGACGGGGAAGTATAAGGACGAGAAGACGGGGAAGTATAAGGACGAGAAGACGGGAAAGTATAAGGACGAGAAGACGGGGAAGTATAAGGACGAGAAGACGGGGAAGTATAAGGACGAGAAGACGGGAAAGTATAAGGACGAGAAGACGGGGAAGTATAAGGACGAGAAGACGGGGAAGTATAAGGACGAGAAGACGGGAAAGTATAAGGACGAGAAGACGGGGAAGTATAAGGACGAGAAGACGGGGAAGTATAAGGACGAGAAGACGGGAAAGTATAAGGACGAGAAGACGGGGAAGTATAAGGACGAGAAGACGGGAAAGTATAAGGACGAGAAGACGGGAAAGTATAAGGACGAGAAGACGGGGAAGTATAAGGACGAGAAGACGGGGAAAGTATAAGGACGAGAAGACGGGAAAGTATAAGGACGAGAAGACGGGGAAGTATAAGGACGAGAAGACGGGAAAGTATAAGGACGAGAAGACGGGAAAGTATAAGGACGAGAAGACGGGAAAGTATAAGGACGAGAAGACGGGAAAGTATAAGGACGAGAAGACGGGAAAGTATAAGGACGAGAAGACGGGAAGTATAAGGACGAGAAGACGGGAAAGTATAAGGACGAGAAGACGGGAAAGTATAAGGACGAGAAGACGGGAAAGTATAAGGACGAGAAGACGGGAAAGTATAAGGACGAGAAGACGGGAAAGTATAAGGACGAGAAGACGGGAAAGTATAAGGACGAGAAGACGGGAAAGTATAAGGACGAGAAGACGGGAAAGTATAAGGACGAGAAGACGGGAAAGTATAAGGACGAGAAGACGGGAAAGTATAAGGACGAGAAGACGGGAAAGTATAAGGACGAGAAGACGGGAAAGTATAAGGACGAGAAGACGGGAAAGTATAAGGACGAGAAGACGGGAAAGTATAAGGACGAGAAGACGGGAAAGTATAAGGACGAGAAGACGGGAAAGTATAAGGACGAGAAGACGGGAAAGTATAAGGACGAGAAGACGGGAAAGTATAAGGACGAGAAGACGGGAAAGTATAAGGACGAGAAGACGGGAAAGTATAAGGACGAGAAGACGGGAAAGTATAAGGACGAGAAGACGGGAAAGTATAAGGACGAGAAGACGGGAAAGTATAAGGACGAGAAGACGGGAAAGTATAAGGACGAGAAGACGGGAAAGTATAAGGACGAGAAGACGGGAAAGTATAAGGACGAGAAGACGGGAAAGTATAAGGACGAGAAGACGGGAAAGTATAAGGACGAGAAGACGGGAAAGTATAAGGACGAGAAGACGGGAAAGTATAAGGACGAGAAGACGGGAAAGTATAAGGACGAGAAGACGGGAAAGTATAAGGACGAGAAGACGGGAAAGTATAAGGACGAGAAGACGGGAAAGTATAAGGACGAGAAGACGGGAAAGTATAAGGACGAGAAGACGGGAAAGTATAAGGACGAGAAGACGGGAAAGTATAAGGACGAGAAGACGGGAAAGTATAAGGACGAGAAGACGGGAAAGTATAAGGACGAGAAGACGGGAAAGTATAAGGACGAGAAGACGGGAAAGTATAAGGACGAGAAGACGGGAAAGTATAAGGACGAGAAGACGGGAAAGTATAAGGACGAGAAGACGGGAAAGTATAAGGACGAGAAGACGGGAAAGTATAAGGACGAGAAGACGGGAAAGTATAAGGACGAGAAGACGGGAAAGTATAAGGACGAGAAGACGGGAAAGTATAAGGACGAGAAGACGGGAAAGTATAAGGACGAGAAGACGGGAAAGTATAAGGACGAGAAGACGGGAAAGTATAAGGACGAGAAGACGGGAAAGTATAAGGACGAGAAGACGGGAAAGTATAAGGACGAGAAGACGGGAAAGTATAAGGACGAGAAGACGGGAAAGTATAAGGACGAGAAGACGGGAAAGTATAAGGACGAGAAGACGGGAAAGTATAAGGACGAGAAGACGGGAAAGTATAAGGACGAGAAGACGGGAAAGTATAAGGACGAGAAGACGGGAAAGTATAAGGACGAGAAGACGGGAAAGTATAAGGACGAGAAGACGGGAAAGTATAAGGACGAGAAGACGGGAAAGTATAAGGACGAGAAGACGGGAAAGTATAAGGACGAGAAGACGGGAAAGTATAAGGACGAGAAGACGGGAAAGTATAAGGACGAGAAGACGGGAAAGTATAAGGACGAGAAGACGGGAAAGTATAAGGACGAGAAGACGGGAAAGTATAAGGACGAGAAGACGGGAAAGTATAAGGACGAGAAGACGGGAAAGTATAAGGACGAGAAGACGGGAAAGTATAAGGACGAGAAGACGGGAAAGTATAAGGACGAGAAGACGGGAAAGTATAAGGACGAGAAGACGGGAAAGTATAAGGACGAGAAGACGGGAAAGTATAAGGACGAGAAGACGGGAAAGTATAAGGACGAGAAGACGGGAAAGTATAAGGACGAGAAGACGGGAAAGTATAAGGACGAGAAGACGGGAAAGTATAAGGACGAGAAGACGGGAAAGTATAAGGACGAGAAGACGGGAAAGTATAAGGACGAGAAGACGGGAAAGTATAAGGACGAGAAGACGGGAAAGTATAAGGACGAGAAGACGGGAAAGTATAAGGACGAGAAGACGGGAAAGTATAAGGACGAGAAGACGGGAAAGTATAAGGACGAGAAGACGGGAAAGTATAAGGACGAGAAGACGGGAAAGTATAAGGACGAGAAGACGGGAAAGTATAAGGACGAGAAGACGGGAAAGTATAAGGACGAGAAGACGGGAAAGTATAAGGACGAGAAGACGGGAAAGTATAAGGACGAGAAGACGGGAAAGTATAAGGACGAGAAGACGGGAAAGTATAAGGACGAGAAGACGGGAAAGTATAAGGACGAGAAGACGGGAAAGTATAAGGACGAGAAGACGGGAAAGTATAAGGACGAGAAGACGGGAAAGTATAAGGACGAGAAGACGGGAAAGTATAAGGACGAGAAGACGGGAAAGTATAAGGACGAGAAGACGGGAAAGTATAAGGACGAGAAGACGGGAAAGTATAAGGACGAGAAGACGGGAAAGTATAAGGACGAGAAGACGGGAAAGTATAAGGACGAGAAGACGGGAAAGTATAAGGACGAGAAGACGGGAAAGTATAAGGACGAGAAGACGGGAAAGTATAAGGACGAGAAGACGGGAAAGTATAAGGACGAGAAGACGGGAAAGTATAAGGACGAGAAGACGGGAAAGTATAAGGACGAGAAGACGGGAAAGTATAAGGACGAGAAGACGGGAAAGTATAAGGACGAGAAGACGGGAAAGTATAAGGACGAGAAGACGGGAAAGTATAAGGACGAGAAGACGGGAAAGTATAAGGACGAGAAGACGGGAAAGTATAAGGACGAGAAGACGGGAAAGTATAAGGACGAGAAGACGGGAAAGTATAAGGACGAGAAGACGGGAAAGTATAAGGACGAGAAGACGGGAAAGTATAAGGACGAGAAGACGGGAAAGTATAAGGACGAGAAGACGGGAAAGTATAAGGACGAGAAGACGGGAAAGTATAAGGACGAGAAGACGGGAAAGTATAAGGACGAGAAGACGGGAAAGTATAAGGACGAGAAGACGGGAAAGTATAAGGACGAGAAGACGGGAAAGTATAAGGACGAGAAGACGGGAAAGTATAAGGACGAGAAGACGGGAAAGTATAAGGACGAGAAGACGGGAAAGTATAAGGACGAGAAGACGGGAAAGTATAAGGACGAGAAGACGGGAAAGTATAAGGACGAGAAGACGGGAAAGTATAAGGACGAGAAGACGGGAAAGTATAAGGACGAGAAGACGGGAAAGTATAAGGACGAGAAGACGGGAAAGTATAAGGACGAGAAGACGGGAAAGTATAAGGACGAGAAGACGGGAAAGTATAAGGACGAGAAGACGGGAAAGTATAAGGACGAGAAGACGGGAAAGTATAAGGACGAGAAGACGGGAAAGTATAAGGACGAGAAGACGGGAAAGTATAAGGACGAGAAGACGGGAAAGTATAAGGACGAGAAGACGGGAAAGTATAAGGACGAGAAGACGGGAAAGTATAAGGACGAGAAGACGGGAAAGTATAAGGACGAGAAGACGGGAAAGTATAAGGACGAGAAGACGGGAAAGTATAAGGACGAGAAGACGGGAAAGTATAAGGACGAGAAGACGGGAAAGTATAAGGACGAGAAGACGGGAAAGTATAAGGACGAGAAGACGGGAAAGTATAAGGACGAGAAGACGGGAAAGTATAAGGACGAGAAGACGGGAAAGTATAAGGACGAGAAGACGGGAAAGTATAAGGACGAGAAGACGGGAAAGTATAAGGACGAGAAGACGGGAAAGTATAAGGACGAGAAGACGGGAAAGTATAAGGACGAGAAGACGGGAAAGTATAAGGACGAGAAGACGGGAAAGTATAAGGACGAGAAGACGGGAAAGTATAAGGACGAGAAGACGGGAAAAGTATAAGGACGAGAAGACGGGAAAGTATAAGGACGAGAAGACGGGAAAGTATAAGGACGAGAAGACGGGAAAAGTATAAGGACGAGAAGACGGGAAAGTATAAGGACGAGAAGACGGGAAAGTATAAGGACGAGAAGACGGGAAAAGTATAAGGACGAGAAGACGGGAAAGTATAAGGACGAGAAAGACGGGAAAGTATAAGGACGAGAAGACGGGAAAAGTATAAGGACGAGAAGACGGGAAAGTATAAGGACGAGAAGACGGGAAAGTATAAGGACGAGAAGACGGGAAAAGTATAAGGACGAGAAGACGGGAAAGTATAAGGACGAGAAAGACGGGAAAGTATAAGGACGAGAAGACGGGAAAAGTATAAGGACGAGAAGACGGGAAAGTATAAGGACGAAAAGACGGGAAAGTATAAGGACGAAAAGACGGGAAAAGTATAAGGACGAGAAGACGGGAAAGTATAAGGACGAGAAGACGGGAAAGTATAAGGACGAAAAGACGGGAAAAGTATAAGGACGAGAAGACGGGAAAGTATAAGGACGAGAAGACGGGAAAGTATAAGGACGAAAAGACGGGAAAAGTATAAGGACGAGAAGACGGGAAAGTATAAGGACGAGAAGACGGGAAAGTATAAGGACGAAAAGACGGGAAAAGTATAAGGACGAGAAGACGGGAAAGTATAAGGACGAGAAGACGGGAAAGTATAAGGACGAAAAGACGGGAAAGTATAAGGACGAGAAGACGGGAAAGTATAAGGACGAGAAAGACGGGAAAGCATAAGGACGAAAAGACGGGAAAGTATAAGGACGAAAAGACGGGAAAGTATAAGGACGAGAAGACGGGAAAGCATAAGGACGAAAAGACGGGAAAGTATAAGGACGAAAAGACGGGAAAGTATAAGGACGAAAAGACGGGAAAGCATAAGGACGAAAAGACGGGAAAGCATAAGGACGAAAAGACGGGAAAGTATAAGGACGAAAAGACGGGAAAGCATAAGGACGAAAAGACGGGAAAGCATAAGGACGAAAAGACGGGAAAAGTATAAGGACGAGAAGACGGGAAAGCATAAGGACGAAAAGACGGGAAAGCATAAGGACGAAAAGACGGGAAAGTATAAGGACGAAAAGACGGGAAAGCATAAGGACGAAAAGACGGGAAAGCATAAGGACGAAAAGACGGGAAAGTATAAGGACGAAAAGACGGGAAAGCATAAGGACGAAAAGACGGGAAAGCATAAGGATGAAAAGAGGGTGAAACTAAAGACCAAAGGGAGGGTGAAAGGCCCTACAGTACACCTGTAAGATGGCACTGTTTAATGATGATGATGAATTAAAAAGACAAAATGGTAAAATGGACCTAAGTGCACACAGCGATGGTTCAGAAATTCAATGGCTAGATCAGTTAACCCTTTTACCCCCAGGCTATTTGGAAATTTCCAACCCTTAACCCCCAGTGGGTTATATTTTTCCCAGCACATTTTGCAGTATATATTTTTTTCAAATTGCTCTAACAGGCTTATTTTTTGTCATAGAGAGGTCAGGTTGGTCTCATTCTCTTGGAAAATGCCTGAAGTTTCTCAAAAAATTATCAAAAATATGCAAAAAAGAATTTAAATAGCAGTTTTTTGCAATGACGTACCGGTACGTCCATGAGGGTAAAGGGATGGCTTTTGTGAAACGTGCCAGTACATCCTTTGGGGGTAAAAGGGTTAAAATACATGAGAGAATAATTCTTCAAAGGTAAAACACAAAATTGCGAGCCAATTACAACCACCAGACCGCCAATACTCACAGACGCGTCGGGAGATAGCTCGGGGAGTCGTCCTTGTTCTTGAGGACGTCGTTGCACTTGTTGATCGTCTCGAAGAGGAGGAACGTGTCGCCCACGGAGAAGAGGGTGGCCAGACAGCGGGCGACCAGCTTTCGGGTCGGCGGCCCGGGAGACTCGTTCATCTGGGCCACTAGCTGATCGACCAGCTGCTTCTGGCATCCCTTGATGTCAGACTGAGAAGGGTTGGCATTGAAAATTGGTGATGGCGTAAGCATTGAATTAGTATGATACATAAAAAACCACGGTAAATAGTACAAATCAACAATACAGTAACAAAATTGAATTAATAATAAATACATCGGTTTTATTCTGAGTACAAAATACATTATTCTTGATCAATTCTATTCCATATTATTATTATTATTACTACCCAAGCTACAACACTAGTTGGAAAAGCAAGATGCTATAAGCCCAAGGGCTCCAACAGGGAAAAATAGCCCAGTGAGGAAAGTAAATAAATAAAAAAAATGATGAGAACAAGTTAACATTAAATCATTCTAAAACAGTAGCACCGTTAAAACAATCAGTCACGAAAACAAGATCAAGGTGTTCAATTTTATCCCACTATAAAAGCAATCAGTCAGGGAAATGAGAAGTCAAGAAAACCTACTGACCTTATGAGCAGCTTCCAAAACCTTGTCGAGAAAACGAAGCCACTCGAACACGAATATCGGCCGCTTGGCTGGCGGTAGCTGCTTGAGGGCCTCCTCGTTCAGCGTCAGGCTGTGGCTGAGTTCCATCATGGTAAACGGTGTTCTTCACTGACTGAAACTGAAATGTTTAAATTAAGTTAAAAAAGGAATTTGACAAAGGAAAAATCACAAATTATTAGTAATTTGTATTTTTCCTAACATACTTACCGAGAAATGACAAATTCAAAGATAATTTGTATTTTTCCTAACCATACAAAACTTAGCTATTTACATTGGGTTTACCTTTTAGCGTAGCTGAAATGGCGAGCCATTAGAATTTAACGAGGGTGTATTACCCCCGCGCTAGTTAGCGGGGGGGTAGGGGAGTGGTAGCTAGCTACCCCTCCCCCCCTCACACACCGGTGAAGCTCACTTTCACTTAGAGGTAGGACTTGTCTTGGGGGACAGGGCTGGTGGGCAAATATATGTAAATAGCTAAGGTTTGTATGGTTAGGAAAAATACAAATTATCTTCGAATTTGTCATTTGTTCCGTAACCGAAATACAAACCACGCTATTTACATTGGGTGACATACCCCTTAGGAAGGGTGGAAAGTCCCCAGCCTTACTGACTTCGGCTTACCCGGGGGCTCAATCCCTCAGTGAGCAGCACTTGAGAAAAGGAGCCCCTGCCCTCACAAGTTCCTAGCATCGCTAGGAACGAGTGGCCTACATAAGCAGTGTGTGGAGGAAAGTGTGACTCGTCCTTTGAAGTTGACCTTGAGACCTTTAGATAGGAATCTAGGATAGGACGTTCCCAATACCACCTCGTCAGGGTATGGGGGACGCAACAGTATTAAGCTTAATACTAAGAGCACAAAGAAGCATGGGTTACCTGCAGAGGTCGAGGTCAGCTATGCGAGGACCAGGATGCTGCTTCCCCAAGAGAGGGGAGAATGAAGAGAGAAGTAAGGGTCAGACATACTCTTTCATTCACGCAGACTAAGACCGAGTAACAACGCCCTCAAGCTCCTGCTACTTGTCCAAAAAGGAGCCTGAGGTTAGACCAGCTGTTGTGCAGCCACCACAGGGCCGATAGAAAACGTATCGAGGCTCCTGTGGGTCATGTCTTGCAGGTAGTGGGCTGTGAAGGTCGTCTGACGCTTCCAGACCCCAGCTTGAAGTACCTGCGTCACAGAGAAGTTTCTCTTGAAGGCCAGGGATGTAGCAACACCCTTGACATCGTGTGCCCTAGGGCGACGTGACGGAGGAGGGTCTGGATTCAAGGCATGGTGGATAACCCTTCGAATCCAAGCTGAGATGGTGTTCCTGGTGACCCTCCTCTTAGTCCTGCCTGTGCTCACAAACAAAGCTCGCACTTGAGGACGGACTGCAGCCGTTCTCTTCAAGTAGTGCCTCAGACACCTCACTGGACATAGTAGCAGCTGGTCTGGGTCGCTTGTTACAGAACGGAGACTCGCGATCCTGAAAGAGTCGAAGCGAGGATCCGGCACTCCAGGATTCTGAGTCTTGGCAACAAACTCAGGGACGAACCTGAACGTTACCTCCCCCCATCCCCTTGAATGGGCGATGTCGTACGAGAGACCATGAAGTTCACTAACTCGCTTGGCCGAAGCCAAAGCGAGTAGGAAAGCCGTCTTCCAAGACAGGTGGCGATCGGAGGCCTGGCGTAATGGTTCGAAGGGAGGTCTCTTAAGAGCCCTGAGGACTCGAACCACGTTCAAAGGAGGAGGTCTCACTTCCGACTGGGGGCAGGTAAGCTCATAGCTACGTATGAGTAAAGAGAGTTCTAGCGATGAAGAAATATCCACGCCCATCAGCCTGAAGGCCAAGCTTAAGGCTGAGCGATAGCCTTTCACTGCCGAGACAGAAAGGCGCATTTCTTCCCGCAGATAAACGAGGAAGTCCGCTATTGCTGGAATAGTGGCATCGAGTGGAGAGATACCCCTCCCACGACACCAACCACAAAAGACTCTCCACTTTGCTTGGTAGACTCCCTCAGAGGACCTTCGCAGGTGCCGAGACATTCTCTCCGCAACCTGTTGCAAAAAGCCTTTCTCCGTTAGGAGACGCTGGATAGTCTCCAGGCGTGAAGCCGAAGCGAGGCCACGGCCTTGTGAGGGACGCCGGAGTGGGGTTGTCTGAGAAGCTCGTGTCGTGGAAGAAGTTCCCTCGGGGGCTCCGTCAGGAGCTGCAGAAGGTCCGGGAACCATTCCGCGTGATGCCATAGCGGAGCTACCAGAGTCATCGAACAGTTGACTGATAGTCTGGTCCTGTTGAGCACCCTTCTCATCAGACAGAACGGTGGGAAGGCGTACACGTCGATGTTGTCCCACCGTTGCTGGAAAGCATCTTGCCAGAGTGCCTTGGGGTCCGGGACTGGGGAGCAGTACAGGGGCAGCTTGAAGTTCAACGCTGTCGCGAACAAGTCCACAGTCGGGGAACCCCACAAAGTCAGGACTTTGTTGGCTATCTGAGGATCCAAAGACCACTCGGTACTCACTATCTGCGAGGCCCTGCTCAGACTGTCGGCGAGCACATTCCTCTTGCCAGGAATGAAGCGAGCTGATAGTGTTATCGAGTGGATTTCGGTCCACCTCAGAATCTCTACTGCAAGATGGGATAGCTGCTGTGAAAAAGTGCCTCCCTGCTTGTTGATATAAGCCACTACCGTGGTGTTGTCGCTCATCACCACCACCACGGAGTGACCCGCCAGGGACCGTTGGAACTGCTGAAGAGCCAGAAAGACGGCCTTCAATTCTAGCAGGTTGATGTGTAGGCACTTTTCTGATTCTGACCAAAGGCCTGAGGCCCTCTGGTTCAGAACGTGCGGCCCCCACCCTTCTTTTGACGCGTCCGAAAACAGAGTCAATTCCGGGGGGAGGACGAGAAGACTCACTCCCTTCCGCAGGTTCTCGTCGACCAGCCACCACCACAAGTCCGTCTGTTCCAAAGACCCCAGCGGGATCAAAATGTCCGGAGAATCGGATCCTTGATTCCACCGGGACTTGAGCCGCCACTGTAGGGATCTCATCCTGAGGCGGCTGTTTGGAACCAGACGAGCCAGGGAGGATAGGTGACCTAAGAGACGCAACCACGACTGGGCGGGGAGCTCTTCTCGCCTGAGGAAGGGTTCCGCCACCCTCCTCAGCCTTGCTATCCGGTCGTCTGATGGAAAGGCTTTGTGGAGATTGGTGTCTATCAGCATGCCTAGATAAACCAGTCGTTGGGACGGCTGCAGAGAGGATTTCTCGAGGTTTACCACGATCCCCAGATCCTGGCAAAGATCCAGAAGCCTGTCTCGGTGCCGAAGAAGGGTCGACTCCGAGTCTGCTAGGATCAGCCAATCGTCCAGATAACGAAGGAGACGAATGCCGTTCCTGTGCGCCCAAGATGAAATCAGGGTGAACACTCTGGTGAACACCTGAGGAGCTGTGGAGAGACCGAAACACAGCACCTTGAACTGGTAGATCTTGTCGTCTAGGCAGAATCTCAGGTACTTCCTGGAAGACGGATGGATTGGGATCTGGAAGTACGCATCCTTTAGATCCAGTGTGCACATGAAGTCTTGTGGTCTCACCGCAAGTCTGACCGTGTCTGCTGTCTCCATGCTGAACCGGGTTTGCTTGACAAACCCGTTCAGAGCCGAGAAGTCGATGACAGGTCTCCAGCCTCCAGACGCCTTCTTTACAAGAAAGATTCGACTGAAGAAGCCTGGGGAGCCGTCGACAACCTCCTGGAGAGCACCCTTCTCGAGCATGGTCTCGACTTCGGCCTGAAGGGCCAGCCCCTTTGTCGACCCCATGGCATAGGAGCTCAACGACACTGGATTCGCTGTCAGGGGAGGTTGAGATGTTGTGAACGGGACGCGATAGCCTTGGCCAATCACTGAGACCGTCCAAGCATCGGCTACGTGTTGCTGCCACCTGCGGACGCAACGCTGAAGGCATCCCCCCACAGGTGGACTGCCACCCCTAGGGCTTGCGGCCGCGGCCGCTACCCCTAGGAGTCTTGCCTCCCCAGGAGGACTTGCCGCCCCTCTTGACCTTGGCTGGAAAGGGCTGGGGCTTAGACACCACTTTCTTAACTCCCGGTGCCTGCTTCGGAGCCTTACGAGGCTGCTGCTGCTTTTGCGGCGGAGCTGGAGGCTTATAGGGCCGAGCTGTAAGGGCCCTATGGAGGAGGGAGTCCGTGCTAGATTTCCTCCACCTCTCAGCCATTCGCTCCATATCCTGTGGCTCAAACAGGTTCTCCCCAAGAAGGGAAGCATGTCTGAGCCTACACACATCCACGGCGGGGACCTTCAGATGGAATCTCTCGGTCACCGCATCGCGCCGCTTCAACACCGAGTTGGCCCACAGGGTGGTGACCTGGTGCGCCAAAAACTCGAGGGAGCGGGTGCCTGAGAGTAAGAAGGTCTCCAGGGCCCTCCTATTGGTCTCCTTAGACAAGTCCTCGGAGCGCAATAGGATGCCCAGAGTTCCTAGCCAAAAATCCAGCCACGAAGTGGCCTGCATGGCACACTTCGCGACCTTTTCATGGCTCAGGATCTCTGCCGCTGAGAACGACACCTGCCGGGCAGAGAGCTTCTTAAGGGGAACTCCCTTCGCCAGCTCCTCCACGGAGTGATGGAGAGGAAGAGCGAGACTGGACTCACCCAAGATCTCAAAATACCTCCTCTGCTGAAGACGAGGAGGAGGGATGAGCTTGTTCCCGGCAGAGGAACGACTGGAGGAGGCAAGAATCGCGAGCTGGGCTTTGGCCCTGGCTCTGGCACTCTTCAGACCCCGAGACCAGGGCAGAGCCGCACTGGACTTAGGGGCCTTCCGAACGTCGAACACTTCGTCCAAGATAGTGTCCTTACCTTCACTGGGGGCGATCACGGGGTCCATAAGCCCGTTGAGTTGCCTCATCAGGCTCAGGACCTGCCAGAAGGCATGTTCAGATTCCTGCTGATCTCCTCCATGCTGGCTGGCAGCTAAGTCTCCTGTCCCCGGAATCTCTTCCTGGGGTGAAGCGTGGACGTTCCCCCAAGGAGCCGCGGGTTCCTGGCGAATCCTCGAAGAAGATTTCAGGATGGTCTTGGAGTCCTTGGATTCCCTCCTGGGAGGGATACAGGATCCCAACAAAGAGGTTCAAAGAGCCCCTTCCGCACGAGACGACTCTCCTCCATGGTGCCGAGGGGAAGACTACCGCTTCACAGGACTCACCCGAGGACGGAAAAGCCTCGTCCACGGGAGAAGGAGAAAACGCTCGAGCAGGAGAAGGGGGCTTCGCGACAGACCTCTTGGGAACCAACTTCGCCCTGGGGGAAGTCACCACGAAGTCCACTCCTCTCTTTCTCTTCAGCGTAGGAGAGGCAGCCGTTGGTTTGTTGCCCTGATCGGCGAGTGCTGGTTTCATTTCCCTCACTAACGCCCGCATCAGAGGACCAAACCAAGTCTGTTGCTCCACGGACACAGAGTACGAAATCCTCGCTGGAGGGAAAGGGATCGGGCAATCCTTCGGAGTGGACACCACTGGACCTGCCTGAAAAGAAGGGGGGGAAGAAAGACGCACTAACCTCTCTGCAGTGTCTTCCCTGTCCTGCGTTTAGATGGAGGCGATCCAGAGCGCTGTCTGGGAACACGCGTTCCTGCTGCTATCACTGGCTGCGAAATTCGCCGCGAACGATGGTCGCGCGGGCGCGAGGGCGTACAGGTGAACGAGCGCGTGGCTGAGCCGGCGAATGAATGCGTTGGCGCGATGGCGAGGGAACGCATTGCCGCGTGGGCGAGTGAGAACGCTCTGAAGATCGCTGGCGACGTAGGTCAGGAGACCTGTAGCGCGAGGGAGAGCGATTGCAAGCAGGCAATCGGTGGTGAGCTGGCGAACGCTGGCGCGCAGGTGAGCGATGGCGTGTTGTCGCGTGGTGACACGTTGGCGAGCGATAGCGCGCAGGTGAATGATCGCGCGAGGGCGAGCTAGCAGAGGGCGAACCATGTCCTTCCAGAATCTCTGGCCGACGACGCGTTGGAGACCACGTGCGCGCAGGCTGTAAGTCACGCGGGCGGTCCGGAGATCGCCGATGATCAGGTGATCGTTGACGCATAGGAGAACGCTGACGAGCAGGCGATAGTAGGATCGTCTGTGAACGCTGGCGAGCAAGAGGGCGACGCGTGAAATCCTGTGAAGGAACAGTTGGCGCGGCGCGTTCACGAACAGGAAGAGCGTAGGCGCGTGGACGAACATGTGCTTTAGAAACACGCGCTGGAGAACGTGGACGATGTTGAGTAGAAACAAGATGAGGATCGCGAGAGAGCTCAGGAGACTGATGGCGCGCAGGGTGCCCAACAGGGACTGCAGGATGTTCAGAGACCACAGGGGAGCGCTGGCGAGCAAGAGGGCGATGATCCTCAGAAGAGCGCTGACGAACGGGAGAGCGCTGACCAGCAGGAGAGTGCCTGTGCGCTAACACTGCAGAAGGGCGAGCAGGGGAACGCTGGCGCGCTGAGCGCTCTTCAAGAACCACAGGATGGAGGATGGCCTCAGGAGAGCGCTGGCGAGAAGGAGGGCGGACATCAGGAGAGCGCCGGCAAACAGGTGAGCGCTGACGAGCAGGAGAGCATTGACGAGCAGGAGAGTGCTGACGAGCAGGAGAGCGCCTGTGCGCTAACGCTGCACGTGAAAGGGAAGAATCCCTTTGCCCCGAAGGGACCGTTGCCCGTCGGGTGACGAGGTCCCCAGAAGGTGAAGTTCTAGCAGGAGTAGGAGACCGGTCCCCAGAGAGGTCCAAAGGAGCTGGAGCTGTAGGCTGAATACGACAAGGAGAGTCCCCTTCGGAGGAAGAAGATCCAAAAAGGCGCCTCTTAACCCCCTTATAAGGGGAAGGGAGGCCCTTGCGACGCAGCGGACGGTGAGCCTTACAGCGAAAGCGGCCACGGGGAAGATCATCAGGACCACCAGTCCTCCGAAGGGGAGTCTCAGTCAAGGCACTCCCCTTAGAGGGAAGCTGGACAGTAGACGAGCCCGTAGGACTCACTTCCCCCTTCGAAGGATGTACGGAAGGGGGAGGAGAGCCGTCAGCACCAACATCCTCAACTGCACCTGCAGAGGATTGCCCCGCCCCGTCGGAGGCCTCTGCCACCACGACGTCGACGATAGACAGAGGGTCTACCTGGCTACCGCCGGCGACTGCTTAACGGCAGCCCCCAACGAGACAAGGTCAATCAGGGCAACCCTGGAGGGCAAGCCCTTAAGCCCCAGGGAAGCCCAAATCTGTAAAAGATCATCATTAGACAATGAATTATCAATAACCTCCCCCAGAGGAGGGGGGGGGAACCGCCCCGCTATGGGAGGCGACGCCCTCTCCCCCCACCCAAGGTCGGGAAACAGAACTAGGGCCTGCGCTACCACTCGGCCGACTCTCCTTAGGAGCCGGACGAGGGGGAGCTTCGGAGGAGGTTTGGGCGACGAAAGAAGTGTCCCGAGAACCTTCCTCCTTCAAGGCAACCCCAGAAGGAGAATGGTCTCTCTTGGACTTCTTCTTACGCCGGCGGCCAAACCTCTCCCACTGGGAGGCAGACCACTCCCTACACATGTTTTCCTGGTCACACCGTCGGCCCCGACACTGCGGGCAAAGGGTGTGAGGATCCGTATCCGTGGCCGACATAAAGGTCCCACAAGGGCGGCCGGCAATACCAGGGCACGTACACATAGCAAAGACAAAGGTAGTCAACTTCAAACACACACAAAAGCTGTAGAGAAAAAGCAGAAAAAAGATTAAAGGCTGTCAACGAGGACGATGGACAGACACGTCTGTTCATCGCCGAGCCAAAAGTGAAGTAAATCACTGGTGTGTGGGGGGGGAGGGGTAGCAAGCTACCCTTCCCCTACCCCCGCTAACTAGCGCGGGGGTAATTAACCCTCGTTAAAAACTATTGGCTCGTCATTTCAGCAACGCTAAAAGGTAAACCCAATGTAAATAGCGTGGTTTGTATTTCGGTTACGGAACAAATGAGATTTCAACGTTAAATAGTGCTGGAGAACGGGTAAATATTTAACAGCTAGTACAGACTGGGACTTATCATTAATATTACTTGCTAAACTACAACCCTAGATGGAATCTTAAGAAGAGTAAGAACATTAGAATAAATATTTCCAATATAAACTATAAAAACTTCAACAAAACAAGAGGAAGAGAAATTAGATAAGATAGTGTGCCAAAGCGTACCCTCAAGCAAGAGTGTATTTAATATTTTTGAGGACTAATATAGGCACGGGGGATTGTAATAGCTAATCACTGTATGCCTTTAATTTAAAATTGGCCTATGTACAGTTGGCTTCAAGAATTCCGGTACACAATACCACAGACTACCTATGGTAATGTGTATCGAAATTCTTGGAGGCAACTGTACATTACTATGTGATTTTTGGCCTTTTTAGTACACTTTTGGGGTATTTAAATGATATCTCCTAGCCTAGCCTAAATAGAGAACCTAGCCTAGATAGAGAAGACAGGTTAGGCTATAATGCCTACCTTATTCTAAGCATAGGATAACCATGAGGTATATATTAAGTTTTATATGTAATTTTGGCCTAAGAAGGCCTATAATTTCCGAAAAAATTAAATTCCATGCCTATAAAAGACTATAATTTCCAAAAAATTAAATTCCAGGCCAAAAAAAGGACTATAATTTACAAAAAATTAAATTCCATGCCTAAAAAGACCTATAATTTCCAAAAAATTAAATTCCATGCCTATAAAGGACTATAATTTCCATAAAATTAAATTCCATGTCTATAAAGGACTATAATTTCCGAAAAATTAAATTCCATGCCTAAAAATGCCAATAATTTCCAAAAAATTAAATTCCATGCCTATAAAGGACTATAATTTCCAAAAAAATAAATTCCATGCCAATAAAGGACTATAATTTCCAAAAAATTAAATTCCAAGCCTAAAAAGGACTATAATTTCCCAAAAAAATAAATTCCATGCCTATAAAGGCCTATAATTTCTGAAAAATTAAATTCCATGCCTATAAAGGCCTATAATTTCCGAAAAATTAAATCCCAGGTAGTCCACCATTAACCAAAACCTAGGTACCCTAAAGCAAAGCTCTCTGCCACTACCCTACAGAGGATAATAGTACCTACCTACGGCTGCTGAGCCTACCACAAGCACAAAGAGGCCTACCCTGCCTCTAATAGGCCTACCCTTACTCAAAACACGTGCAAAAAAAATTTCCTAAATGGTGACCCCTGACATCAAGGTCGTCCCACGTAAACAAACAAGTTTCGCCAAAGTTTCGCCTATAAAGATGATTATAAATCCCTTAATATTAAATCCCCATTGGATTTACATGACACAATTAATCCCTAGGGATTCGTCTCACTTTTAACTCACATTAAAACGGGGAGTTGATTCATTTGCGGTTTTTATCGGCCATTTAATACCAGTAACTTTTCGCACTTCGCACAGCTGACATTTTTCGACTGTTGACAATCGTGACAGTGTTGCCAGATGGGTTGGTGTAAAAATCCCCAAAACTCGTGATGAAAAATCCTTAAAACAACACAAAAATCCTCAAAACAACACAAAAATCCTCATTTCCACAAATATATTTTCTTCTAATTATGAAGCTTTACTTATTTAGAAATTACGCACTATAAATTTTTACTCATTTTTGTTTCTTCTTCATAGAAATTTGTATATAATTTCCCCACCAGGTAGCCCAAATCCTCAAAACTCGTGATAAAAAATCCTCAAAACAACACAAAAATCCTCATTTCTACAGATATATTTTCTTCTGATTATGAAGCTTTACTAATATAGAAATTACAAACTATAAATTTTTACTCGTCTTTGTTTCTTCTTCATAGAAATTTGTATATAATTTCCCCATCAGGCAGCCCAAATTCCCAAATCTAGGTATAAATATCTATATTTAGGAATAAATCTCCATATCTAGGGATATATCCCCATATCTGGCAACACTGAATCAGGACTGGAGGAGAAGATCGGTAGAGGAGTGACCTTTGAGCCGCCATTTTTTAAAAATCTTTTAATAGTTTAATTATATTTATTTCTTTATTTTTACTCGTGTTAATTATATTTATTTATTTACATTTACTTGAGTTTTCTTTTTTATAATTATCTATATCTTTCTTTTGTTTATTTTTCCATTTTTATTGGAAATTTTCATTGATTTAGATTTCGTTTAAATGAAAATATCCTTTAGGTCGCCATTTTTAAAGAGGATTTTTATTTGATTATTTTTTATACTTATTAAAATCTTTCATTTATTGTGTTTTATTTTTATATATAACTAATATTAATTTGGAATCTATTTACGTGAAAATAAGTAATTTTTCAACTTCTCATGTATCAAAATCATTTCAAATTTAGGTGTTGTTTTCATTATTTAACTAAAAAATATTTGATAATTCCATTAACTTATATAAAATATCCTTCATTAATTATACGTAATGAAAATAAAGTCATAAACGTTAAAAACAAATATTTCCTACACAAATAGATCGTGTTTTTAATAGTTAACCTTAATATTTTACGTTTTTTGTATAAGATTTATTACGTTTTCTATTATCTTTTTAAATGGGTATCTAAAGTAAAACTGTGAGTTGGCAGAATGAAAAGTAATATCTGTAGTTTACTATTCTATTTACACTGAAAATGAGATTTATATTCTGTCTTATGGGCATTCATACTTTTATATATCGATTAAATACAATATAATCTACCACTTGTCAATTATATTCACTAACAGTAAACTATATTCTAATAAACCCGTCAACCTTTGTCTATTAAAACAAGATAGAACAAAAGGTTCAATCATTTATATAGATTTTCTATATTCTATAGAAGTCATCCTCCTATAGGCTACAGTTTCTAAATATGAGTGTTTTTATTTTTCTTAATAGGAGCTCAGCCAATCTACCTTTTTTTTTTTTTTTATTATTATTATTGCTTGGAGTAGAAGCTCCTGGTACAGATAGCTTGTGTTAAATCTATAAGATTAAGATTATAAAATTTGGGCACGTGATATTAAGCCCAAGCATCAGACCACGGAATTATCTTATGCTTGTTAACTTTCACAGTGAACAGTGGAAGGAAATGAATCAAAATTTTCCAATATATAAAAAAAAAGACAGCAGGATTCCTAATATGTATAGCAAAATTATTCATTGAATTAATATCACAGACCTTATAATTTCTATTTTTTCCTTACAAATACAGCCCCGAATACTTTAAAATTCAATATCAATTGCTATTTTATCCCTTCAAACCTTGAAATATTGGATAGAAAGACAATTAAATATGAATGGAGAATACAGCTGGGTATAGATAATTAAAGTTGTCGTGACTTATTAGAATTTTCCCTGCATTGCAATCTGTTAGATGGGAGTGCAAGCCCTACACAAACTCGATAGTTTCTTGTGTCTGCAACCTCACCATACCTGTGAGATAAGGAGCCATTGCTTGGCTTACACTTGGCCCTATGGAGAAGGTGTTTTGGCACTGATCATGTGGACGTATATTTGTGCCATTCATAAACCTCTACACCTACAGTATTATTAGAAAGATGCAACTCTTTCTTATATGGTGACTAATTAGGCTTTGTTATTATTATTAGTATCATTATTATTACTTGCTAAGCTACAACCCTAGTTGCAAAAGCTGGATGCTATAAGCGCAGGGGCTCCAACAGGTTAAATAGCCCAGCGAGGAAAGGAAATAATGAAAAACGTTTAGTTTAAGAACAATATTAAAATAAATCCTTCATAAATACACTATAAAAACTTGAAAATAACAAGAGGAAGATAGAATACTGAGCTCGAGTGTACCCTCAAGTAGAGAACTCTAATCCAAGACAGTGGAAAACCATGGTACATTGGCTATGGCTCTGATCCAAGACTAGAGAACAATGGTTTGACTTTGGAGTGTCCTTCTCCTAGAAGAGCTGCTTACCGTACCTAAAGTCTCTCTTCCACCCTTGCCAAGATGTAAGTGGCCACTGAGCGATTACAGTGCAGTACTTAACCCCTTGAGAGAAGAATTCTTTAGTAATCTCAGTATTGTCAAGTGTATGAGGTAAGAGGAGAATGTGTAAGTGTACACATTTATAGAACGTGGACCATACGGTACACAGTAGCCATCAGACGCGCTTTTCAACACCGATGTATAAGTGTCACAAAGATTTTAGATCCACCATAATGCAAGATTATGAAGTCAGAAGAAAAATATGGTAAAACAGTACATCCTTAAAATTTGTTTTAAACCTAGCTCTACAGGTAGAAGAGACTCCAGGTATGTTAAGCAGCTCTTCTAGAAGGACCCTCTAACAAACCATTGTTCTCTGGTCTTGGGTAGTGCCATAGCCTCTGTGCTATAGTCTTTCACTGGTTTGGGGTAGACGTCTTAATCAAAGCCTTCGTACACTATTTCTCTTGCTTGAAGTTTTCATAGTTTATATATCAACAATCTATTTTGAGATTACTTTATTTAAAATATTTTAATCGTTCATTACTTCTGGTTGTTTACCTACTTACTTGTTTCCTTTCCTCACTAGGCTATTTTTCCCTGTTGGAGCCCCCGAGCTTAGAGCATCTTGCTTCTCCCAACTAGGGTTGTAGCCGAGGTAGTAATAATAGTAATATAAAGGTAGTACAAGGGTATTACACAACCCACCTACCTGTCAAAGGACTAGCAGCCACTTTGTCTTAAGCCCTACGAGAGAGATAAGGGATTCATGTGAGAAATTTATTTTATAGACTTGGGTTCATATAGAGAACATAGAACAGACCTTCAATATCTATTATTTGTTACCACACACCTGCAAACCTTGTCTCCATTGGTGGGAGGAGGTCCCTTAGAATCAAACTGGTTCTTATCTTTCCTGGATAAGTCAACAGGTAATAATATTGATGTAGAAGCTGTTAGTCTCTCAGACAGTATTGGCTTTAAGGGAGGCTAGGACCAGGATACTGGAAACCCAGAGATGACGCAGTGCTAATCAGGTGCGAGAAACTTTCAAGACAGAGCCACAGCTCATAGCTCACTTTGAAGCTTGAACAGGCAGTTTCCAAGAGGATCAGAGAATGAAAGTATCGGTGCTTCTTCAGCAGTATGACAAGGAAATCTCTATTAGTTGTAGGGTCCTTTGATTAGATCCTTCTCTAGGTGCAGGTTATTTTCACTTTGCCTAAAAATACGTCTGGCATATTCTTTACACATTCCTGTCCTCATACGAAACAAAAGAAATTAGCAAACTATTCTTCTTTGCTAAAGGGGTTAACTACGGCACTGTAATTGTCCAGTGGCTACTTTCTCCATGGTAAGAGTAGAAGAGACTCTTTAGCAATGGCAAGCAGATCTTCTAGTGACACTCCAAAATTGAACCAGTTCTATAGTCTTTGGTAGTGCCATAGCCTGTGTAACATGGTCTTTTGCTCTCCCGGGTTAGAGTCCTCTTGCCTGAGAGTACGATCAGACACCCAAGTAAAGGATCCGAAGGGGATGAACATATCCCACTATACCTTGACTGTGAGAATATTTGATTTCTGGAGGGACAGTTGTCTACTACCAGTACATCACAAGGTTCTGCCATAAAGAGAACATCCTGAAAGGAAACGAAGCTGTTAACGGGTAAGCAAGCTCCTTCCATCCACGGCAGAATTATGGAAGGTGTGGAACTCCTCGCCTTTTCCTGTTATATAGAATAACGTTAGGCACCAGTTAAAGCGACTCACCTGAAGGCAATTCAAAAGGGTAGTCTCCAATCACCCAACCATAAAGGTATTGGTCAAATAAGTCTCACTCCTGTTTCTTAGCCACGACAGGAATGATAAAAATAAGTGTAACGATTGCCTTCACTTAGGCTACAGATCTAACAATAAGAAATGTTAGTGGGTAAAAGCTGTTCACGACCTACTAGAGATGAGAAACTTTTTGCACTAGTACTACTCCTGGCTTCCTTCAAAGAAGTCTAAAGAATGGGAAGGAATTGGTAAATGAAGAGCAAAATCACTCATGTATACTGCAATGATTTCGTGATTACTTCTAGAAAAATTATTTAATAGTTCCCACTACTAAAGCACAGGTGGGCTACAAGAGTTTCCCAATACGAAAACAAAGAAAAATTCCCAGGTATTTGTCTTTTTCCTTTGAAGTAACAACAGGCTTTCTTGTCTCATAACAGCAACTTGTCATAGAAATACTACATGGCAATTCCTTGTTGATAAAGCCTAAGTCAGACAGACGTGTATAAAGACACAAGGAATGTGAGGCAGTTTTGGAATGACAAAAGGGACCCCTTGCCAAAGTTTCAAAGGCCACAAGCTGAATGCATACTGTAACACTAAGAAAAGATCCAACAGCTGAGAATACATAACCGTAAGATGGAAGGTTCTACATCTTAAACCACTCATCACTTAAGCAATTATATGAAAGTTGCAGTGCTACTAGACAAATAAGGTTTCTATATGCATAGGAACAAAAGGTAGGAATATCATTGGCCATTTAAATCATGTTTGGTCCATATGGCCAGCATTAGGAAAAGGCAATTTAGTGCAAACCAAATCACCTTAGTTAATACTTATCTGCTTATAATTTAACCTTGTGCAAGACATCAGTTATATAATTTATTTTCAATTAAATTTATCAAGATTGATGTAATGATAATTATCTATCTCTCACTGCAAAGTATTTTACTTGCATTATTAATTTTAGGCAATCTTCAGGATTATTCTTTCCTTGATTTACCTGCTATTTCGTTTATAAACTTAAACTACTGTGTCCATAAGGTCCTTAACCCTTTCGCACCCAAGGGCCGTACCGGTACGTTCTTGCAAAACAGTTATTTACATGTTTTTGCATATTTTTCATAACTCTGAGAAACTTCAGGCATTTTCCAAAAGAATGAGACCAACCTGACCTCTATATGACAAAAATTAAGGCTGTTAGGGCAATTTAAAAAATACATATAGCAAGGGTTAATTCTTAGGGTTATGACCAACACAGTAAGCCTCTTTGATTTCTCATTACTTAGAACATTTACATCCGACATGAATTAATACCCCACACACACACAACAGAACCTTTTTGAAGGATGTCTTCAACTTTCCGTATAAGCATTGTGCATTTATACAAGGACTTCTTCCTAACTTTGTTCAACATTGACGCCTTTAAAATTTACCTGCCATGGATCTTGAATTGCTAATTTCAAAACATAATTTAAATGGATTACCACTATAACCTAAACTGTCCACAATAACAATACATATTGTTTTTCAAGAACTAAGTTATGAGTTGGTGGCCAAATGTTCAAGAAGGCTTTGTGATTAAACTGTCCACAATAACAATACCTATTGTTTTTCAAGAACTAAGTTATGTGTTGGTGACCAAATGTTCATCAAGAATGCTAAATTAATGGTAAAATCTTTGAGTTTTCAACAACTAAGTTATGAGTTGGTGACCAAATGTTCAACAAGAAGGCTAAATTAATGGTAAAATCTTTGAGTTTTCAACAACTAAGTTAAGAGTTGGTGACCAAACGTTCAACAGGAAGGCCAAATTGGTAGTAAAATCTTTGAGATTTGCTAACAATGTTGGTGACTAGCCACTATACACTGAAACTGGTATAACTCTAAGACGGATATTTTAGGGAACATTTTTCCATTGCCAGTTCTATTAACCCTTTCGCCCCCAAAAGGACGTACCTGTACGTTCTTGCAAAACACTGTTATCTACATGTTTTTGATAACTTTATGAGAAACTTCAGGCATTTTCCAAAAGAATGAGACCAACCTGACCTCTCTACGACAAAAATTAAGACTGTTAGGGCATTTTGAAAAAAATATATAGCAAAATGTGCTCGAAATTTAACCTTATGGCGGGGGTAAAAGGGATAATGCCCTTGGGAAAAAATAATTCTCAAAATAGAATCACCGGAAGTATGAATCTTGCATATATGGATTTATAATTATTTAGAATTATATGGATGATGACTTAGCAACCATGAATATTTGACAACATCCAGCAAATATCCCAAGCAATGTAATAGTTCTACATTACTAACATAGTATATAAAATTATGTATAGGTCAAATTGATTAGGAAAAACAAAGAAAAACCAATGCCAACTAATTTTTCTTTTACTTCATTTAGTTTCTTCTATTGCCACCGCCATAGTTGGATGGTGCTGGCTGTGTGACTTGAAGACCGGCAAGTTTGTCGAAGTCCTGCAAGAGAAAAACAAGACGCATTTAAAAAAAAGCCATAATCATACGAGGTTGACCACTATACATACATACATATACCAAGGCACTTCCCCCCCTTTTGGGGGGTAGCCGACATCAACAAATGAAACAAAAACAAAAAAGGGGACCTCTACTCTCTATGTTCCTCCCAGCCTAACAAGAGACTCAACCGAGTTCAGCTGGTACTGCTAGGGTGCCACAGCCCACCCTCCCCCGTTATCCACCACAGATGAAGCTTCATAATCTTGAATCCCCTACCTCTGCTACCTCCGCGGTCATCTAAGGCCTCGGAGGCAGCAGCAGGGCCTACCGGAACTGCGTCACAATCGCTCGCCATTCATTCCTATTTCTAGCACGCTCTCTTGCCTCTCTCACATCTATCCTCCAAGAGCTTCCTTCACTCCATCCATCCACCCAAACCTTGGCCTTCCTCTTGTACTTCTCCCATCAACTCTTGCATTCATCACCTTCCTTAGCAGACAGCCATTTTCCATTCTCTCAACATGGCCAAACCACCTCAACACATTCATATCCACTCTAGCTGCTAACTCATTTCTTACACCCATACGCACTTAATAAAGTCAAGAAGAATACCATTTAATAGTGCAAATCACGAAAAATAACTTGGCCAACGATTTACACATCTTACTATAAAGAGTTGGCCATATATTCCATTTCAAGTCGGAGAAAATATCCGACGAACAATGTTAAAATTATGGAAACATTAAACAAAGCAAATTTGATACAGTACTGGCAATTTACTAGTGACGGGGTCTTTCCTGCTACCTACATAGCATGCCATAAGCTAGCCTCCTACTTAGCATTTCTATTTCTGAATTTAGCATAAAACAAACCTACTACTAATAATGGAAATTTTCTAATGTTGATATTGTCTGGTTTCACAAAAATTGATAAATTGACAAAATGTATTGGCTACATAAAACGTTATTTTAGCAAAATATGGACACTGAATCAATATTTTTCTATTGGGTTTGGTAAGTGTTAAATCTAACATAAGAACGGTACTCTTAAGGCTTAATGGATGCAATTTACTCCAAACAAACAACAATTAGGGATCCTATATAAACCATTTTAAGGCCACGACATGACAGAGGTAAAACACCCGGATAAGAACTACTACTACCAAAAAACCTCAGGTTAGGACACACTGGTTTAAAACTAGGACTTGAAATAAGCTGGGGTCTGGATGGAAATTTACAGAGTACGGTAGTTAGGTTCAAATTGTATCCTTATATTGTCATCAATACCTATCAGGGGTCTTGGGTTAAAAGGTAATTTTCCCATAACAAAATAACCAAACCCTACAGCTAAACATGGCAGATATTTTTCATTACACATCTACTCCCAGAAGGTTTTACACACAGACACCTGGCAGGTATTACATACTGTATGTCTTCTCTGCCAAGTATAACCTATCACCTACTTATATCTAAACCCTGGCAGCCCTTACCATCATCTTCAGCAGCTCCTTGGTGTCAGCGTCCACCTCAATGATGTCCTGCTCCAAAGCACTGACTTCTGGCACGTAGTTATCACGACGCTCACGCTCTTCCTCCTGGAGCTTGATGGAGATGCCTCGCACCGGTCCGCGCTGGATACGCTTCATCAGGTGGGTGACGAACCTGCGGAGAACGTTCGCGAGTAATGCCAGGTACGAATGGGGATAAATACAAAGATGTCTACTAATGTATAGATATTTCCTTCAGTTGAGTTGCTATTTTAACATGATTATTCAAAATGAATACAGTAATAGTATATATTAGTATTTATAGACTATTTCAACAGAAAATAGTGGGGATTGTTGTATTGACATCTAGAATATATGTGAGGTTAGCAAAATAACAGAATTTCTTTTTGACAATAACTCAATTGTTAAAACAAAGTAGTTCACAGGAAGAGAAGAGAAGAGAAGAGAAGAGAGAAAATGACTTACCCAGCAATTTTATTCCTAAGGGGCTTGGAGGGGATAATAGCAATTTCCTCGCATATTCTCTTGTTGGTATGGAAGTCATTACCCAGCCTTGTGTAATACTTCTCGATAATCACACGGGCTGCCTTCTTGACAGTCTTGGTACGCACACGACCCTGCGGAAAAAGGAACGAGTTATAAAGGACCTAGGAACGACTTATGACTTGCTAGAACAATAGGACATTTAATACAGTAAAGGACATAGGAGAACCACAAATAATAGAAGGACATTCAGAATAACAAAGTGGGTACCTAGAGACTGCAAATAATGCAGGGGAAGGAAGAGAAGATGACGGATTAACGAGGTAAGAAAATTTCCGAAAGACCATAAACAGATGCGAGTGGAAGGACATGCCCAAGGCCTTTGTCCAGAAGTAGCCTATTATTATTATTATTACTAGCTAAGCTATTACCCTAATTGGAAAGGCAGGATGCTGTAAGCCCAAGGGCTCCAACAGGGAAAAGTAGCCCAGTGAGGAGAGGAAATAAAGAAATAAACTGTCTGAAACGTAATGAACAAAAATATTTCAAGAACAATAACGGCTGCTGATGATGATGTATGGATTCCTTGTCACTGTTCCAAAGTATTCTAATGCTCTTAACTCCCATCCTGACTTCAACCTTGTCAAACTAGTTCTACTACAGCAGGAATTCTTCCATCTAAAGGGGAGTACTTAAAGATGAGAATGGAGTGCCATGCTGTTTTATATAAGACTTTGACAGTGAATCATAGTATGCTTAGTGAAGTTGTTTATGTACCACCCTAACAAAAAGGTTCTGGTAACAACGTATAAAATTTGAAAAGGAATCTACAGTATATATATCTATCAATTATGTAGTTTTAGCATATGCAGTCTTATTACACGCATTTCAAACCAAACACCAATGAGACTACGAATCACAGGCTCACTCTACCTAAACTACAAAAGCTTATATACTTAATACATGTGGTTACTTGGCAGAAGATGACCAAATATACCCTAGGGGCAACTAATACTTTCCAACAAGTAGCTCCGTTCTAGCTAATAGCACAGTGCAGCCAGTGCTACTGGCTAAAAGACCACTCAAGACCCGGTGTAGCAGGAAATTTTTCCCCCCTGGCTGAAATTCCCCCCGGGAAAATTAGCCTAGGATCGATTTCCCCCCCGGGAAAAGCAGCCCGGGCTGTTATTCCCCCGGGGGGAATTTCAGCCCTAGGATAATTTTCCCCCACTAGGCCCTTTCTCCCCCACCCTCCCATACAGAGAAACTATTTTGATGAATTAAATAATCAACGGTAAGTTTGACAAAATATTAGGAAATATATATATATATATAGTGAAAACCTTACTCTTTTTTCGTACTGTCCAGCACAAAATAAAAAGTACACTTGATGCTAAGAAGCACTATGGATGAGAAAAGAGATGATACCAATTCAGTTGTGTTACCAGAGATTTTGGGGGAACCGAGTGGGAAACCTGGGGTTTTAGGGTGGGGAAATGTCATAAAAGAGTGATTTACAGCAATAATAATGGTCAGAAATGCTAAATGAGAACAAGGTAACCAGTTGGTAAAACATATGGATCATGTAAGTGGCTGAACATAGGCCAAACATGATTATTTAACACATTTGAGATTTGTAAAATGGTACAGAACCTAACAAACCCACCTAACCTAACCTAGTAGTTTTCAGGTCACAGCCCCTAGCCGGGGGCAAGCCCCCGGACCCCTTCCCAGGTCACAACCCCTTGAACTATCCCAATATCAGCCTTCATCATAAATTCTTTAAACAAACAGGCATTTTTTTTTTTTTGCATTTGGAGGTTTATAGTTACGTCTGCACAAATTTCTTGAATTGACGATATATATACTAAAAAATTTGATTGTTCCCTCACATCCTTCGAAATCAGCAAGTTTGTTTTCTAAGCAATATTGCATGGGGTCTGATACGGAGTCACTAAGAAACTGAGCAGCACGCCTAAAATTCATTGTTCTTTTTATCCACGCAATATGTTGTGACCTCAATTTATTGCCTAAATGTAACCCTTCATTGTCTTGCTATTTGTGCAGCTTTTCTATGAAATCCCATTGAAATTGATTTCCATGGTAAACAAAAAAAAAAAAAAAAAAAAGAATGGTTACCTCCACCAAGCAAAGGGGGAATCTTGGCCCAGAGGGGGGAATATTATCCTGGGACAAAGTTCCCCCGGGGGGATATATATCCTGGGCCATATTTCCCATGGGGGGATATATATCCTGGGCCATATTTCCCCCGGGGGGAATTTCGGACGGGGGGAAAACCAGACCGTTACACCAGGACTATACTGTAGCTATAAGGGGAGATCTTTATATTATTCATACTCCTGTACTCTTACGAGATTATGAATGGGCTCGGCTATATTACTCTTTATGGTCTGTCTCTCTCTAAGAGCAGCTTTTCTGATCCGATACAACAGGGGAACCCTACACTCTACAGGACCTCCAGTCATCCCTACACTCTACAGGACTTCCAGTCATTTTAACACATTCGTTCGAAAGCATTTAACATTTCACACCGCACGTTGCTCGTTTGTCAAACCGACACCATCGAAGCACTCAAACTAGAAAGTTTTCTTTCCCTTGAAATTCTTAATATCTTCAGTCTTTTAGATGTCTAGTTTCAGGGCCTCAAATCTAAAGGCCCTAGAGCCTACATTAGACATATGACTTCAATTAACTATGCCATGTAAGGTATGGATAAGTATTATTGGAGTTAACTTGTCTAATTCTCACCATCTTCATAAAACAAGACATCCATAATTAAGGCTTTTAGTCAACTTCTACCCGTTCATTTTACCTTTTCCAATACGGTAATTACTTTCAACATATCCATACTACCGAACTTTCTCAAAATGTCTATCTTTAATGCCTTAATTAAATTTTCGTTTTCTTTTAGTAAGTGGGCCATTACACTGAATGCGTGATGTAATTTTGAATGTTCTTTTCACACTATAGTCGATGTCTCCACTTACTCCTTTATTGTGTATAAACAACTTTCCTAGGATATGTATGCCAATGTCTATATGGTCCTCAAGTGTTCAGTTCAGTTGTTGGGCGGAGGGATTCGCCTTTCCATCGGCACCGCCTTGGTTTTCTTCTTTCTTCTAATTCTTCTATTTTCTTCTCTCTTTTTTCCACATTTGATAAATATATTCTTTTCTTTTCTCTATTCCTTCTTTCTTGAACAGCACACTTCCTATTATCTTCTTTTCTTCTTCATACGGCTGTTGCAATTCCACTATTTTTCTTCTTGTCGCTGAGGCCTGGACAGTCAAGAATGAAGTGTTGCATGTCAACACAGTCCAGCACTGGGAGCAGATGGCCACTCAAGGCAGACGTACAACCATTGAAAACCCATCAGTTGAACTATGAAGTTGAAAGTTGCTGTACAGCCCAGGTGGTGGACATTATGAATGTAGATAGACCAGAAGGAAGAAACTAGAAGCAGCAATCAAAGAAACTTAAAAATAATGGCGGAAGCTGCAAACACCCAGGATGCGGCAATGCCATGCGAGTTTCTTACTTTCGTTGATTATTCTTGTAGATATTTTTCGTTTGGCAGGTCTTGAGTTCGTTCCCAAGGCATCCTTAATCAATATGAACTTCCTTTTCAGCATCTTTGTCATATATGATTTATCTGCATTTTCTATTCTTTTTTAAATTGGAATTACTGTGTCCATGTGCCTCAGATGACCGCGGAGATAACAGTAGTAGGGGATTCAGCATTATGAAGCTTCATCTGTGGTGGATAACGGGGGAGGGTGGGCTGCGACACCCTAGCAGTACCAGCTGAACTTGGTTGAGTCCCTTCTCAGGCTGAGAGGAACGTAGAGAGTAGAGGTCCCCTTTGTTTTTGTTTTGTTACATTTGTTGATGTCGGCTACCCCCCAAAATTGGGGGAAGTGCCTGGGTATATGTATGTATGATGTGCTCCCGTATTTCTTGGGGTTATGACAGTCTAACTATGTATGCTTCCTAACTTTTGCAATGCTTTTTACATTTACATCTGGCCTTACTATTCCCTACATATAATGAACAAAATCTTGTAGCTACAATACAGCTTAATTTTGACAAGATATAGTTTTTCTCAACATTTTCATTTATTAATTAAACTATTCAATGTTTTCTTTGCTTTTTATCAACAGCATTAACCATTGTTGTGGCATCTTTTCCCCTCCCCTTACATTTCTTCATGTTCAACATTTTGCTTGACTGTCCTATGGTTTTCTGAATAATGTCTGCCCATGGATTGTACAACTTTACCACTGCGTTATAAAAATAAAGAACGTACTCATGATTATAACTAGTAGGTTGGCCGGGGCACCAGCCACTCGTTGATCTACTACAGCTGGTGTTGCTGGGTTCTTTGACTGGCCAGACAGTACTACATTGGAACCTCTCTGGTTATGGCTCGCTTTCCTTTTGCCTACACATATTGAATAGTCTGGCCTATTCTTTACATATTCTCCTCTGTCCTCATCCAACTGACAACACAGATTAGAAGAGACTCTTTAGCTATGGGAAGCAGCTCTTCTAGGAGAGGGACACTCCAAAATCAAACCATTGCTCTCTGATCTTGGATAGTGACATAGCCTCTGTACCATGGTCATCCACTGTCTTGGATTAGAGTTCTCTTGGCTCGGTGGTAACTTGGAAACTACCATATTCTATAGTTTATATATTGAAAGATTCATTTTAATGTTGTTAGTGCTCTTAAAATATTTCATTTTAATTGTTAATTACACCTCTAGTAGATTCCTTATTACCTTTCCCCACAGGCCTTTTATCCCCTTTGGAGCCTTTGGGCTTATAGCATTCTGCTTTTCCAACAAGGGTTGTAGCTTAGCAAGTAGTAGTAATAACAATAATATGATGACTTTCAATCCTATTAGAACCAGCTCAGTTCCCAGCTGTCCACATACCAAACGTAAAGACATCCATGCAGCTAACTAGTTGTGCCAATTTATTTCTCAAGGTATACTTGATGATGTTAAAATCCTTTATCACAACATATATATTCTAAGAGTCTAAGAGATAGTAGGATTTGAGAATACAGTGATACCTCGGTACTCAACCATAATCCGTTCGGGATCAGTGTTCGACCGTCGATTTGCTCGAGTACCGAAACTTTTTTCCCATAAGAAATAATGGTATTTATTTTTATACGTTCCTACGCATTCCAAAAGGGAAGGCGAGTCCCCTTCCATAAAGTGGCTAGGTAGTTCTCCTTCAGGGGTTTTTCTCTCTCCAGTAAAAGGTTGGGCAAATCTCCTTCATGGGTTCTTTCTCTTCTCTCTCTCTCTCTCTCTCTCTCTCTCTTCTTTGGAGGGGAATCAGGCTGGGATGTAGTTCTCTTTTCTTTTATGAAAACATGTCATTTGTCAGCTTCTTTCTCTTCAGCACTATTCTTCTAAAGTGAGACATAACATTATCATTACAGATGTTCACTGCCCGGTCCGAACTGGCTGCCTCCCCATGCATAGTCAGGCGGTGAATACCAGTTGTTCCGGAATTTCTCGAACCAGCCCCTGCTTGCTTTAAAAGAAAATGACGAATCACTTTCACTAGTACTGGCACTTCTCTTCCCCAATTCTTCATAAATATGAAGAGCTTTCTCGCAAATGAAAGCTTCGCTTATACTTTCCCTGGCCAACTGCCTTTCTTTAATAAACATCAGGAGCAACTTTTCCATTTCCTCAATTACTTGTGGCCTTTGCTTACTAACTGCTGTCTCTCCCTGCGCAACATTAGCTTTCTTTATCACTTCCTTATTTTTCAAAAAGGTCGACTTCGCCATGCCATACTGTAAGGCTTGATCAGACACTCGTACACCATTCTTGTAAGTTGCAATAATTTCCTTCTTCAACTCGATCGTTGTTCTTGCTGTTTTCCTCTTATCCTTCCCCTATCAATAACTTTTTTGGGCCCCATTATTATCGGCAAAATAAGGCAATAAACGCACTAAATCACAATAAATTCTCAACACGTGTTGTCTGACTGACGATCCCTCTTGAAATGATGTTACCCGACCAGGCGAGAGTAGCCGAGATCGCCGCTCATCTCACTCGGCCACGCGTTCGGCTGTGTTCGAGTTCCGATTTTTTGTTCGAACACCACAGCCAACATTACTCAAATTTTTTGGTCAAACACCAATTTGTTCGACTACCGAGGTACCACCGTATTGTACTACCGTGCAGGTCGTAGAAAGCGACTATAAAGACACCTGCTGCCTTGAAGTCTTGCTTTTTTAGCTAAACGCTTGGTCCACTGCCAATAACTGTCGAAACTGCTACCATGCAGTTGCGCTATTATTCAATTATTATTACTTGCTATGGTACAACCCTAGTTGGAAAAGTAGAATGCTATAAGCTCAGGGACTCCAACAGGGAAAATAGCTCAGAGGGGAAAGCAAACAAAGAAAACTATAAAATATTTCAAAAGGAGCAACATTAAAATTAAAATCTCATACATAAACTATAAAAACTTGAAAAATAACAGGAGGAAGAGAAACAGAAAATGAAAAGGAAAAAAGTTAGGAAGGAAAGCAGCACCATCTGTCGGGAAGTCAACCACAGTCCTAATATTCTACTATTGGACCCTTTGTATATCAGCAGCCAGTTCCTCTCACACAAAGAAAATAAGAACTTCCTTCCCATTTTCTTATCCACTTTTCTCAAAAACCTCTACCAACCTTACTCGCAGGCCGTGTCCTTACCAATTTCCCTTGTGGGGTAGGGAGGACTAACTGCCCTTATACTGTCTTATTCTTAGCTGGCCGTCATCACACACAGGTGGCCCCTTACATACATAAAATGATAGCGGCCACCTGTATGTATTATTACGGGTAACTTAGTTGATGTCCATTTTTAATACACGCAGGAGGAAATGGCCGCTGATATACTAAGGCTACCTCCCTATTATATAAGAAAAAGACAATTCAACGTGCATTTATATATCGCACACTTGCGACAACAACGTCATAACTCAAAAAAATTTATTTTTGAGTTATCCATATAGACATATTCATCTTGAAATGCTGATTCTTTTGGCAAAAGTGTCATAATTGTAGCTAAAAATTGATCGCTTGAGGCGCTAAATGTCCCAACAACATACATTAATATGGGTGTTTTAATTGATTAAAATGGCTCTCCTGAAAAATAGCTATTTTTGAGTTATGACGACGTCGCAAACGAGCGATATATCAACCCCTATACAGGTAAATTATGGTCAACCCAAGTCATAGAAATAAATTAAGGGCAGTAATAACCTCAATAAATTGGTCAATTCATTTACCAGAAATTATTTTTCAATCGTGCCCCATGATTTTCAGTCCTGGGTTGGAGTTCCCTTGCTTGAGGGTACACTGTTCTATCTTATTTCTCTCCCCCTTTCCTTTATAGTTTATATAGGAAATATTTATTCAAATTTTCCTATTCTTAAATCTTTTACTTGTTAATTACTTCTCGTGTGGTTTATTTCCTTTCCTCACTGGACTATTTTCCCTATTAAGAACCCTTGGGTGTATAGCATCTTACTTTTCCAACTAGGGCTGTAGCTTCCTTAAAATATATTCTATTTCCATCCAATCTTGCTATTCCAACTAAGGTTGTAGCTTAGGTAATAATAGCAATAGTAATAATAAAAAGACATGAAGCAGGAGGTAGGGTAGAAAGCAAACTGTGTGGGGCAGTTAATGAAGACCTCGCCCACTTCATTCTTGAGTGTCCAGACCTCAGCGACGAAAGAAGAAAAATAGTGGAATTGCAATAACCGTATGAAGAAGAAAAGAAGAAGATAAAAGGAGACGTGCTGTTCAAGGGAGAAGAAATAGAGAAAAGAAAAGAATATATCTATCAAATGTGGAAAAAAAAGAGAAGAAAATAAAAGAATTAGAATAAAGAAGAAACCCAAGGAGGTGCTGATGGAAAGGCGAATCCCTCCGCCCAACAACAGAACGGAACGGATACGTAAAATTTGTTGGGTAACCACGTGCTGCTCGCATAGAAAACGGGAATCCTTTTACGTCTCCGTCTCCACCCCCACTACCATGATAATCCTCACTAAATGTACCTCCGAGTATGTTGGCCTACGAAACAAAGACCAATTACCCATTCAAACTCGCTTTGCTCGCAAACACACCATTTCGTCGCTTTTCCTTTCAGGCAAATACTAAATGTTGCGATACAACCATTTACTGGTGTGACAGTCTGAATGATCCCCCAGTCTCAGAATTCTCCTTGATAATCTGCGCATGCGCGAATATTACCGTTTGCCAGTGCATACGAGGTTGATGTTTTATTTTCCCGTAACATTAGCGTGCGCAGCTCAACATTACCGTTTGCCAGTACATACGAGGTTGATATTTTATTTTCCTGTAATGTTATCGTGCGCAGCTCAACATTACCACTTGCCAGTGCATACGAGCTTGATGTTTTATTTTTATGCGAGTGAAGCGAGCTAATGGCGGAAAAGAATCATTATACAATGGCAAGGAGAATTCTGAGACCGGAGGATCGTTCAGACCCGGAGCCTCTGCCGTTTATGGGGACAGCCCTTTGACCGGCCGAAAATCGAGGTAAAAAAGTCCGAAATCGGCTCTTTTTTACGGGAATGATTTGTTAAATAATGTAGATTGACGGGACAGTATTAAATTGTAAAACCGAATGTTTCTTGAAATCGAGTAAAAAAAAGTCCGAAATCGGCTCTTTTTACGGGAATGATTACATGACGTGTCCTTAAAAACTACAAACTTAACGAAGGGGTAAATATGTAGATTGACGGGACAGTATTAAATTGTAAAACCAGTATTAAATTGTAAAACCGAAGGTTTCTTAGACTGGGATGACACGGGCTCTATCTATCGGGAAAGTTGGAAACTAAGTAGGAAAATCTGCTCTTTTTCGCGGGAATGATCACGGAATGAAATATTAAATTCACTGGTTTTGTAAATGCTTGTCCCAACAATCTACATACTAGGAACCCTCTGGTCATGGATGTTGGAAATGTGTGAGAAAAATGGACAACTAACCCAAAATTCCCCTCCTAACCTGACCTACAAGCCATGTCCTTACCTTCATCGTGAACTAAACGGGGGGGCTGACGCCCCCCTGCGACCCCCCAAACACTGTTGCTAACATACAAACCCCACAAACCAAACCTAACCAATCCTAGTAGTTCCCAGGTCACTACCCCTACCCGGGGGCAAGCCCCCGGACCCCCTTCGTAAGTCTCTCTCCTACAGAAAAGAAGTTCCATGTCCTTACCTTCATCGTGAACTAAACGGGGGGGCTGACGCCCCCCTACGACACCCCAAACACTGTTGCTAACATACAAACCCCACAAACCAAACCTAACCAATCCTAGTAGTTCCCAGGTCACTACCCCTACCCGGGGGCAAGCCCCCGGACCCCCTTCGTAAGTCTCTCTCCTACAGAAAAGAAGCTTTGGGCAGCACTCAAAATTATATCTTATCCACATGATCATATTATAGGTTACTCAGGCTTACCTTAAATTTCGTAGTTGCTAAAACCACATCAGGGCCACATCACCTGTTTTACACTTTTTACATGTACCTCTAAAATCCCTTAAGAGGCCTTCTCGAAATAAATAGTGAAAGAATTCGGGGGTAACACGAGTGAAATCACGTAGATGTATATATCTGAGGGTCTTAATTGCATCAATCTGATCAATACGGGAGATAAACTCGAAAATATCACTCACAGAGAAACTATACGGAACAGGTCTATCCATCACGGCGGTTAGAGTTGGAAAGGGTCGGCTGTAGGTCAATCTCGGGTCATGGGGGGGATTAAAAATTTGAAATCACGCGGCCCACGAAAGGGTTAGTTCAGTTGCTTTGTTTGACACTGGCTTTATCTGACGAAATATCTTAACTAGATGCTGGATAACCTAACCTTTGTTTGTATATAAAACAAAATAGTATTCGGCATAACTTTGGGATGATTTCGAAAGAAATAACAATCTTAACAAGAGATTAAAATGAAAATTGTTGAAATTAGCGAAAACATACGTACGAACATCGAAAACTGTTCATGCTTGCGCGACCAGCTGATATGCGAATCGAGCGCCGCCAAACGGGTGTTATTATAATCAGGTAGGAAACAATGATTGCGGGAAATTTTACGACCGAGTAAGTTGGCCGTGGCTTCGGCATACGACGCATTGTAACAGCCTTTTTCTAACATAACATTTCATGATAAATATCCCAGCAGTATCAAATGTCACTAAACATGACGTGTCCTCAAAAACTACATACTTAACTAAGGGGTAAATATGTAGATTGACGGGACAGTATTAATTTGTAAAACCGAACGTTTCTTAGACTGGGATGACACGGGCTCTGTCTATCGGGAAAGTTGGAAACTAAGCAGGAGCTACCCGTGACTTGCGTACGGACCATGCTGAACTTAGAAAATATTGCCGTGGTAAAGGTAAATTGTGTTATTAGTCAAAACGATAAATTAACATCATATTATGGTATGTTAGAAAATTGTAAAGAACATCAACCCCATAATGAAATACGATTTGGCTAATAATAAGAAAGATATCCCTGTCCCCATAAATGGCAGACACCCCCAATAATTTTCTCACATTTATATGAAACAATCAAAGATATAAAGATCAAAACAAAGGCTCGCTAACCATCGCACGGCACCCGTAAGATAGACCGATAAAACGCCATGTACCTATGAACCAATGGGAGCGAATATAAGTTACGGAGCCTTTGTATATCAGCGGCCAGCTCTTCCAGCAAGCATGAATTATGGACACCAACCAAAGTTAATTTAACCCCCCTAACCTAACCTACATGCTGGGGGTCCCACATTATCGGCTGATATTATTATTATTACTAGCTAGGCTACAATCATAGTTGGAAAAGCATGATGTTATAAGCCCAGGGTATCCAAAGAGAAAAAAATAGCTCATTGAGGCAAGGAAATATGAAAATAAACAATGATAACATATCAACAAATTATTTTAGAAGGTATATGGGCTTCAAAGATAAAAAATAGCCCAGGGAGGAAAATATAAATTAATTTAGAAACTATCATATATTTAGTTATTTTTCATGAAAATAAGGGTAATTTCCGAAGAAAAATTACGTTTTTTAAGGAAATATTGAAAACCCGACAAATCTTTTTAAAACTCAGCGATGTTTCGTGGCCTTTACCCTTAGGGTTAAAGAAAGGCTCAAATGCATGACCTGTGAATTAGTCAGGTCAGAGTTCTCTTAAAGGCCTTATTAAATAGGTCATAGCAGGTCAAACTGACGGTCAGAATATAACAGCCTACAGTAAACCAGGTTACTATAAGATTTATATATATATATATACGGTGGCGAGTCAAAGACCTAAATACGGGTAGGATATTTTCTTTTCTATATTAACTATTAAATGTTTACCTGATTTAATCAAATCCTCTACTTATTTTCTTTATTTTGTCTTAATATAACAATAAATTAACTTAACAGTTAACTATCATTAACAAAAAAATACACAAAACCGTAACTTTGTTTCCATTCATAACAAGACGAACATTGACCACGCGAATAAAATCATCTCTAATTAAATTATTTCAAAATCTAACGCGTAATTAATACAACTAATACAATTTTGAATTATCTATTTTTCAACAGGAAATTAAATAGATAGAAAAATGCTTACCATTTTGGAGGATTACTCGGATGAAATATGTTAACACATCAACAACCTTATGTTCACCGCACGTAAACGAGAAAGAGCGGAAAGGCAACGTTCCACAGCTGAAGCGAGCTTCAAGAGCGCTCGCTAGCGTTCAGGTGAAGTGCAATAGTTCGTTCGAAACCTTTAATCAAATAAATATATAACAAGTTAAATATGATATATGATAATTTATTTCAATTTAAAATCAATAATATTCATTAAAATATAACAATATATAGATTTTATGGATTAAAATGAGTCTATTATACTACTTTTTCTCAATATTTTTCATCAAACGAAGCCAAAGTTATATCATTCGAACACATATTTATAAAGCGTTTTCCTAATCACTACTTTTACTATTTTTACATAATGAACAGACCTCGTGGAGAACGGCGCTAAAGTATCATTTTGAATAAATATATATATTGAAAATTTATATATATAAACTGATTTTGGAGTCAGGCATACATATAATTATGTCCTATATATAATTATCGTAATAATAATGATAGTTATAATAGTAATAGTGATCAAAATGTCAAAAATAATATCAATAATCCAAAGAAGACAATCTTATTGTTTATTTTAATAGTACAAAAATAACATTAAAATTAAGATTTATACAGCCTGATTATTATTATTATTATTATTATTATTATTATCATTTGCTAAGCTACAACCCTAGTTGGAAAAAAGCATGCTATAAGCCCAGGTGCTCCAACAGGGAAAATAGCCAAGTGAGGAAAGGGAACAAGGAAAAATAAAATACTTTAAGAACGGTAAAATTTAAATAAAAACTATAAATACTTTAACAAAACAAGAGAAAGAGACATAGGATGTAATAGTGTGTCCTAAAGCAAGAAAACTCAAACCCAAGACAGTAAAAGACCATGGTACAGAGGCTATGGCACTACCCAAGAATAGAGAACAATGGTTTGATTTCGGAGTGTCCCTCTCCTAGAAGAGCTGCTTACCATAGCCAAAGGGTTTCTTCTACTCTTACCAGTGGCTAGTTCACTGTGGGACATAGTCTTTAGACATTTCTTTCTGCACCCATTTGTTTATGGTCTTTCTATGCCAGTCTATATCAACACATTTTCTTAGCTCGTCAATCCATTATCTTCTCTTCGTTCAGCTGCTCCATTTCTAATCTGAAGGGACCCATTCTGTTATTCTTCTTGTCCATTTATTATCTGTCATTCTCATTGTATGTCCAGCCCCCGTTCGTTTCTTTCTCTTACAAGTTGTTAGAATATTCTCTGCTTCAGTTTGCTCTCGTATCCATGTTGCTCTTTTTTCTGTCTCTTTGTGATCTTCCTAATCGGGTTGTTGAATCAGTAGAACTTCAAAAGTTCAAAGTTGGAGCAAATGCTTTTTTGTTGACCAGACGGACATGAGTCTTTTTATAGTTTATATATGACATTTTTGTTGTTGACGTTGTTAATAGTTTATATATGATATATCTCTTTTGACATTACTTTTTTTAGAATGATTTATTGTTAATTTGTTTTCTTCAGTTATTTATTTCCTTATTTCCTTTCCTCACTGGGCTATTTTTCCCTATTGGAGCCCCTGGGCTTATAGCATCTTGCTTTTCCAATTAGGGTTGTAGCTTGGATAGTAATAATAATAATAATAATATTCTTTCCATAGTTCTCTAAGTTGTACTTAGCTTATGTTCTAAATGCAATAGAAAGGTTCAATTAGTTCCTGGTGTACAAGTTAAAACCTATAGGACCCTCTAATTAAATGCTTTTCTTTTAAGAGAAAGTGGCATTTTACTTTTCATAATCTCATTTTGTTTACCAAAAGCTTGCCATTCAATACTTATCCTTCTTTTAATTTTAGTTTTATATCCTGGGGAAAACATTTATTGTCTGACCTAAGTAAGAGGTATATTAGTTAACAATCTCTAGAGGGTCGTCCATAACTCCTATTTGTTGTCTCTCTGCATTTTCATTAAATATTATCTTAGTTTTACTCATATTCATTTTCAGTCTTACATTTCTGCTTTCACTATTGTTGTTGTTGTTGGGCGGAGGGATTCGCCTTTCCATCGGCACCTCCTTGGTTTTCTTCTTTATTCTAATTCTTTTATTTTCTTCTCTCTTTTTTTCCACATTTGATAAATATATTCTTTTCTTTTCTCTATTCCTTCTTTCTTGAACAGCATGTTTCCTATTATCTTCTTTTCTTCTTCATACGGCTGTTGCAATTCCACTATTTTTCTTCTTTCGTCGCTGAGGTCTGGATACTCAATTCCTCCCATGCTGCAGATATTAAGTTAATGTTAATTCCTATGTTTTCCCAATCTAAATTCTTAAAAACTACTTCTAGTTATGTTGTGAATGAATTAAGAGAGATGGGGCCTCCTTTCTACCTCCTTTTTCAATAGGACTTTGCTCACTATATGTACTTTTTGGATTGCTGTATTTACCATATAGATATCTTCAAGTGCTCTATTTCTTGATTTTGAAGAACTTTCATTACTGCTGATGTTTTGGCAGAACCAAAAGCTTTCGCATAGTCTATAAATGCCATACATAGTGGTTTGTCTTTATATTGACTTTTCCGTTAGCTGGTTAATTATATTGTAAGGACACCGTCACCAAGATCAACTGATACTTTATTCAAATGTGCGTGGAAATATATTACAAGGTGCGGACGGAAAGGTAGGATGGCGCTGGCGCCAAATCAGATTGAATTGCCCGCCAAAATATATGTGTTTTCTTACACTTACAAATATACGAATTATGAGTTAACAGAAACATGTAATGAAATAATACATATGTCAAAATGTAGCTCTGATAGAGCGGAATACATATACATGGGAAACCACGGTGTGGCGAAAGGAGAATTCAAATAAATAAACAGTCTGTTGATTTTCTGGATGACGAAGGGAGCGGTGTCCTTACAATATATGGATGATCACTTGTTGAATTCATGCTTCTAAAACCTGTTTGCTCTCTCGGTTGATTAAAGTCTAGCCGTCTTTCTATTCATCCTAATATCATTGAAAATATTCTATATATTACAGAGTAAACTTATTGGGCGGTAATTTTTCATGTCATTTGTCTCCCCCTTTCTGTGAATTAGTAGAACTATAAAGTATATAAGAAAGTAAGCAGTACCAGCTGAACTCGGTTGAGTCCCTTGTTAGGCTGGAGGAACGTAGAGAGTAGAGGTCCCCTTTTTTTGTTTTGTTTCATTGTTGATGTCGGCTACCCCCAAAATTGGGGGAAGTGCCTTGGTATATGTATGTATGTATAAAGTTTTTTTCCAGCTCTAGGTATAGAGTATTCTTGCAAATATTTTGTATAAGTTTAGTTAGTTTTACTATTATGAAAAATCCATTTATTATTAAATCAATTGGGTCCTTTGACTGGCCAGACAGTAATACATTGGATCCCTCTCTCTAGTTATGGCTTATTTTTCCTTTGCCTACATGTACACCGAATAGTCTGGCCTATTCTTTCTCCATACACCTGAAAACACTGAGGTTATCATACAATTCTTTGTTGCTCAAGGGGCTAACTACTGCACTGTAATTGTTGAGCGGCTACTTATTCTTGTAGGGGTGGAGGAGACTCTTTAGCTATGGTAAGCCGCTCTTCTAGGAGAAGGACACTCCAAAAACAAACCATTGTTCTCTAGTCTTGGGTGGTGCCATAGCCTCTGTACCATGGTCTTCCACTGTATTGGGTTGGAGTTCTCTTGCTTGAGGGTACACTCAGGCACACTATTCTATCATATTTCTCTGAGTTCTTTGGATTTTTTATAGTTTATATATGAAATATCTACTTCAATGTTATTACTGGTCTTAAAATATTTTATTTTAATTGTTCAATATTTCTCTTGCAATATATTTATTGTATTTTGTATCCACTGTATTTGGACTTTGTATTTATATAAAAGACTAAATCATTAACTTTATAAAGCTAGTTTATAAATTCAATTTACTCATACTCATTTTCAGTCTTACATTTCTGCTTTATTCAAATCTTCTATCATCTTTTGCAATTCCTTCCATGATGTAAATCTTAAGTTAATTCATATGTTTTCCCAATATAAATTTTAAAAAACTTCTAGGTATATTGTGAATAATTTAGAAGAGATTGTCTCTCCCTGACTATTGATATTATCAAGATATATAGATAAATTAAATTTAAACCATTTCATTAAGAGACAGTGGGATGAGCAATCTATATTCAATTCTTTTTAGTGAGGCAGATTTGCACCGACTCGCAAGGGTGCCCTTTTAGCTCGGAAAAGTTTCCTGATCGCTGATTGGTCGGATTTGGACAAAAATACTTCCAACCAATCAGCTATCAGGGAACTTTTCCGAGCTAAACGGGCACCCCAGCGAGTCGGTGCAAATCTGCCTCACAAAAAAAAATGACTATAGTATAGTATCTTTATTCAGGCTTAGCATTTAAAATGGATAGGAAGCCTACAGTCAGAAAAGGAATAAAGAAACAATTTTAAAGTTCCAAAGCTTGGTAACTGAAGTATACAAAAGTGCATTTACCTCAGTAGACCATCTGAAGTTCAAAATTGTTGCAAATTAACTCTTATCTTCGTTCAAATTTTATTTTTTTAATATATTTCTCTTCTACTCTTGGTATTTAATGTATCCTATCTGTATATATTTTCATGTATTGACTTAAATTTATGAATATGTGGCAATATTCCCTTTATTTCGACCTAACAGCGCCAGGACTCCTCGCTGCTGGGAGGAAGGACGCTGGTGACTGGCACAACACATGAACATACGCTCCTGGGGTGGGGTTCAAGCGATGTCAGGGAGGGCAGCCGATTGGGACTACAGTCTACCCCAAGGGCAAAGGAAAGTCCTTCAAAAAGAAGGCAACTGAGCTTACCTAATGCAAATGGGAAAAAAACACATTAATAGAAGATTAGAGTCCTTGGGCTCGTAACATTCCATTTTCCCGCTCCTGTTTACCTAATACCAATTGTAATATCAATAATGATAATTTTGACTGGAATAATTCCTACTTAGTTATATTTCGTTCTGTATCCCTCAACCGGTACGGCTACCAAACGAAAATTGACTAATCACCAGGCAAGCAAGTTATTCACTATTTAGGGCACCAGTGGTACAGTGGCTTATCAAAAGCAAGTCGCCAGTGGTACAGTGGCTTATCAGGAGCAAGTCGCCAGTGGTACAGTGGCTTATCAAAAGCAAGTCGCCAGTGGCACAGTGGCTTATCAAAAGCAAGTCGCCAGTGGTACAGTGGCTTATCAAAAGCAAGTCGCCAGTGGCACAGTGGCTTATCAAAAGCAAGTCGCCAGTGGTACAGTGGCTTATCAAGAGCAAGTCGCCAGTGGCACAGTGGCTTATCAAAAGCAAGTCGCCAGTGGTACAGTGGCTTATCAAGAGCAAGTCGCCAGTGGCACAGCGGCTTATCAAAAGCAAGTCGCCAGTGGTACAGTGGCTTATCAGGAGCAAGTCGCCAGTGGCACAGCGGCTTATCAAAAGCAAGTCGCCAGTGGTACAGTGGCTTATCAGGAGCAAGTCGCCAGTGGTACAGTGGCTTATCAGGAGCAAGTCGCCAGTGGTACAGTGGCTTATCAAAAGCAAGTCGCCAGTGGTACAGTGGCTTAGAAAAAGCGAGTCACCAGTGGTACAGCGGCTTATCAAAAGCAAGTCCCCAGTGGTACAGTGGCTTATCAAAAGCAAGTCACCAGTGGTACAGTGGCTTATCAAAAGCAAGTCGCCAGTGGTACAGTGGCTTATCAAAAGCAAGTCACCAGTGGTACAGTGGCTTATCAAAAGCAAGTCGCCAGTGGTACGGTGGCTTATCAAAAGCAAGTCGCCAGTGGTACGGTGGCTTATCAAGAGCAAGTCGCCAGTGGTACAGGGGCTTATCAAGAGCAAGTCGCCAGTGGTACAGCGGCTTCTCAAAAGCAAGTCGCCAGTGGTACGGTGGCTTCTCAAAAGCAAGTCGCCAGTGGTACGGCGGCTTCTCAAAAGCAAGTCACCAGTGGTACAGCGGCTTCTCAAAAGCAAGTCGCCAGTGGTACAGTGGCTCATCAAAAGCAAGTCGCCAGTGGTACAGTGGCTTATCAAAAGCAAGTCACCAGTGGTACAGCGGCTTATCAAGAGCAAGTCGCCAGTGGTACAGCGGCTTATTAAGAGCAAGTCGCCAGTGGTACAGCGGCTTATCAAAAGCGAGTCACCAGTCGAAAGCAAGTCGCCAGTGGTACAGTGGCTTATCGAAAGCAAGTCGCCAGTGGTACAGCGGCTTATCGAAAGCAAGTCGCCAGTGGTACAGCGGCTTATCGAAAGCAAGTCGCCAGTGGTACAGCGGCTTATCGAAAGCAAGTCGCCAGTGGTACAGCGGCTTATCGAAAGCAAGTCGCCAGTGGTACAGCGGCTTATCGAAAGCAAGTCGCCAGTGGTACAGCGGCTTATCGAAAGCAAGTCGCCAGTGGTACAGCGGCTTATCAAAAGCGAGTCACCAGTCGAAAGCAAGTCGCCAGTGGTACAGTGGCTTATCGAGAGCAAGTCGCCAGTGGTACAGCGGCTTATCGAAAGCAAGTCGCCAGTGGTACAGCGGCTTATCGAGAGCAAGTCGCCAGTGGTACAGCGGCTTATCGAAAGCAAGTCGCCAGTGGTACAGCGGCTCATCGAGAGCAAGTCGCCAGTGGTACAGCGGCTTATCGAGAGCAAGTCGCCAGTGGTACAGCGGCTCATCGAGAGCAAGTCGCCAGTGGTACAGCGGCTCATCGAGAGCAAGTCGCCAGTGGTACAGCGGCTCATCGAGAGCAAGTCGCCAGTGGTACAGCGGCTCATCGAAAGCAAGTCGCCAGTGGTACAGCGGCTCATCGAAAGCAAGTCGCCAGTGGTACAGCGGCTCATCGAAAGCAAGTCGCCAGTGGTACAGCGGCTCATCGAAAGCAAGTCGCCAGTGGTACAGCGGCTCATCGAAAGCAAGTCGCCAGTGGTACAGCGGCTCATCGAAAGCAAGTCGCCAGTGGTACAGCGGCTCATCGAAAGCAAGTCGCCAGTGGTACAGCGGCTCATCGAAAGCAAGTCGCCAGTGGTACAGCGGCTCATCGAAAGCAAGTCGCCAGTGGTACAGCGGCTCATCGAAAGCAAGTCGCCAGTGGTACAGCGGCTCATCGAAAGCAAGTCGCCAGTGGTACAGCGGCTCATCGAAAGCAAGTCGCCAGTGGTACAGCGGCTCATCGAAAGCAAGTCGCCAGTGGTACAGCGGCTCATCGAAAGCAAGTCGCCAGTGGTACAGCGGCTCATCGAAAGCAAGTCGCCAGTGGTACAGCGGCTCATCGAAAGCAAGTCGCCAGTGGTACAGCGGCTCATCGAAAGCAAGTCGCCAGTGGTACAGCGGCTCATCGAAAGCAAGTCGCCAGTGGTACAGCGGCTCATCGAAAGCAAGTCGCCAGTGGTACAGCGGCTCATCGAAAGCAAGTCGCCAGTGGTACAGCGGCTCATCGAAAGCAAGTCGCCAGTGGTACAGCGGCTCATCGAAAGCAAGTCGCCAGTGGTACAGCGGCTCATCGAAAGCAAGTCGCCAGTGGTACAGCGGCTCATCGAAAGCAAGTCGCCAGTGGTACAGCGGCTCATCGAAAGCAAGTCGCCAGTGGTACAGCGGCTCATCGAAAGCAAGTCGCCAGTGGTACAGCGGCTCATCGAAAGCAAGTCGCCAGTGGTACAGCGGCTCATCGAAAGCAAGTCGCCAGTGGTACAGCGGCTCATCGAAAGCAAGTCGCCAGTGGTACAGCGGCTCATCGAAAGCAAGTCGCCAGTGGTACAGCGGCTCATCGAAAGCAAGTCGCCAGTGGTACAGCGGCTCATCGAAAGCAAGTCGCCAGTGGTACAGCGGCTCATCGAAAGCAAGTCGCCAGTGGTACAGCGGCTCATCGAAAGCAAGTCGCCAGTGGTACAGCGGCTCATCGAAAGCAAGTCGCCAGTGGTACAGCGGCTCATCGAAAGCAAGTCGCCAGTGGTACAGCGGCTCATCGAAAGCAAGTCGCCAGTGGTACAGCGGCTCATCGAAAGCAAGTCGCCAGTGGTACAGCGGCTCATCGAAAGCAAGTCGCCAGTGGTACAGCGGCTCATCGAAAGCAAGTCGCCAGTGGTACAGCGGCTCATCGAAAGCAAGTCGCAGTGGTACAGCGGCTCATCGAAAGCAAGTCACCAGTGGTACAGCGGCTCATCGAAAGCAAGTCGCCAGTGGTACAGCGGCTTATCAAGAGCAAGTCACCAGTGGTACAGCGGCTCATCAAAAGCAAGTCGCCAGTGGTACAGCGGCTTATCAAGAGCAAGTCACAAGTGGTACAGCGGCTTATCAAAAGCAAGTCGCCAGTGGTACAGTGGCTTATCAAAAACTTCCACCACGAGGCAAACAATTCACTACTATACAGTACTTGTTATAGGCAAGTCTATATCACCATTCTCATCTGATAGTTTGCGAATCAAACCAAGGCTCCATTAACGTACGCGAAGATTCCTATAAAATTCACGAGACAACAGTAAAAAATATCTTTGAGTTCATTGATAATTTAAAAGTAGTCAAAAGGTTTTTAATGAAAGATCTCTTCATAATAACTTATATTCAAATGAAAACAAAATTCCAAAAGATGGCATTATTAACATTTTCAAAATATCACCATATCAAAAACTACCCTACATGTTTTTAAAAAGTTGTTTATATATATACTTTTATATATATATTTATTATGTACATATAAATTCATTCTCAAGAACACACACAATCATAGTTATATATTTAATCCATACAACAGAAGAAAAAACAATAAAATTTATATCATAGACAACAATCAAATCTGGAGAGAAATCTAGATAGTCAAAACCAAAAAAAAAAGTTTGATGAAAAATGAATTAAAAAATTCCATACGAGATTAATAATTTACCAAAGCTTAATGCCCTTCGCCTCTATATCTCTCTCCAGGACATGACAATGGACAATTGAACGCGTATGCGGATTGTCTGACATACAGCATACGTGTGCATTTAGAAACATCGCTTAACATATGTAGGAGAAATACGGCTTCTTTAGCATCGTGAACTCGCAAGAATACCGTAGATACTTACTATAATATAATTAACCCTTTTACCCCCAAATGACGTACTGGTACGTTTCACAAAACCCATCCCTTTACCCCCATGGACGTACCGGTACGTCCTTGCAAAAAAATGCTATAAAAATTTTTTTTTTCATATTTTTGATAATTTTTTGAGAAAATTCAGGCATTTTCCAAGAGAATGAGACCAACCTGACCCCTCTATGACAAAAATTAAGGCTGTTAGAGCAATTTAAAAAAAAATATACAGCAAAAAGTGCTGGGAAAAAAATAACCCCTTGGGGGTTAAGGGTTGGAAATTTCCACAGAGCCTGGGGGTAAAAGGGTTAACATACGTAGGAGAAATACGATTTCCTTAGCATTGTGAACTCGCAAGAATACCGTAGATACCTACTATAATATAATTAAATGCAACCTTGTAAAATCACATACATCAGAAAGTGCATAAATATCTTTAAAACTGGCAAACTTACTTCTCCAGAAAACAAAAGAAATATGAAATTCACAGAGTCGTATTCATTTCATCAAACAGTTAAACCAGACAATTGAGTTGGGGTTCTCCACTATCCAACGACTGGCCTGAAGTAACGCAATTAGAAGTAGAGGTATAATTCATCACACGCTATAACATAGGTTGAGGATATATACAAGCTATGCGGTGGAACTTACTTAACGAGGATAGCTATACATAAGAGACTGTTACCAGTTCCTAAACCGTCTTTGAATTAATTATTTGAAAGCTGGTTTACTTGTGGTAAATAAATATATATTTTGTAATATTTAAAAATCCAAATTATTCTTGGCCCTTCATCCATTTCTATTCTTTACTACTGTAATAAGTTTATATAAATTAAAGAATCTTAAATTGATTTCATTCACCAATACTCCACAGTATCAAGAATCAAAATTATCATGAATAATTATAAGAAGGTCCCAATGAACTACCCAGAGCAACTTCTTAGAAGTTACAGATCTTTCAACTAATCAGGGGATACAGCAATAAAACGAGACCACTGAGCACCTCTCTTGACTAAGGCGGCTCACTTAAAAGATTTGCTACTGAATAGCGGCGAGCCCTTCTGCAAAGATTTTCTATTACTTCCAACCAGTTTTTGTAAACAAATTTGCTCTAAATCACATGTTTATAACAAAAACTTCTCCGCTTTGAATATGAACTTTCCAATACTTTATACTCCCGTATTTTGTTGATAAACATCTTGAATTTAGATCGATTAAGAGTTGATCGTTGGAGAGTAATCACAGACAAAGTCTGCTTGCAATTTCAGTAAATAGTAACTTGAATAGAAGCAAATATCCCGTTTTTAAACATTTAAATTCATGGACAGCAGTTATCTACCCATTCCACTAATTAAGTAACTAATTCAACTAAGTTAATCTATCGCTAATTCCTTCTCCTAATCTAACAACATAATTCTCAGTGTCTTCTGGTTTTGTCTTGGATAACTGGAAATGAATAAGAACGCGAATCAGTGTCCCTTTTTCACCAAAACTCAAGATCAGTTTTTCCGTTCTAGACATCAAAAACCTCACAGAAAAAGGGCAGCTCCATATATAAAAGAAGAGCGCACAGGTATTTTGATTTTCCGGGGATTTCAAGCTGTTCTCGCTAATTTCTTCTTGTTCCTATAGTCAGTTTTATTTAGAGAGGCAGATTTGTACAGACTCGCATCATTGCCCTTTAGCTCGGAAAAGTTTCCTGATCACTGATTGGTTAGAATTATCTTGTCCAACCAATCAGCGATCAGGAAACTTTTCCAAACTAAAAGGGCACTACTGCGAGTCGGTACGAGTCTGCCTCTCTAAATAAAATTGACTATAATATGGATGGACTGGCATAAGTATACATAGGGCTAAGGCATGTCCACAGACACAAGGGAGCCACATACTCACATTCCCACATGGAAATCACGGAACAAAATTATGCGTACATAAAAGACAAAGCCTCGTCTAAATCAAAAGCTGCACGAAAGCTGTCGGCTGTTTGCAAATGAAATCAATTTCGTATAAAGTTACAGCTCCATCCTCACCAGAAAACCTTGCAAACAGTGCTTACAAACTTCTTGTAGATTAAACATGTTATTTTCATTAGTAAAATAAATTTTTGAATATACTTACCCGATAATCATGTAGCTGTCAACTCCGTTGCCCGACAGAATTCTACGGGAGGGATACGCCAGCTATCACTATACTAGAAGGGGGTGTACTCACAAGCGCCACCTGTGGCCAGGTACTACAGTACTTGTTGTTGACGCCACCTCACTTTTTCCTCGGTCCACTGGTTCTCTATGGGGAGGAAGGGTGGGTCAATTAAATCATGATTATCGGGTAAGTATATTCAAAAATTTATTTTACTAATGAAAATAACATTTTTCAATATTAAACTTACCCGATAATCATGTAGCTGATTCACACCCAGGGGGGTGGGTGAAAAACCAGTGTACAAGACTAAAGGATAGCTAAGTATCCCGTATTTCATATAATCAGTTATCCACAATAACAATGAAATAATAAGTACCTGGTAAGGAAGTCGACTTGAACCGTTACTCTGCCTTTAATAAGATCGTCTTCCTTACTGAGCGCAGCGTTCCTCTTGGAAGGCTGAATCAACTCAAAGGTGCTAAAGTATACAGGGCTGCAACCCATACTAAAGGACCTCATCACAACCTTTAACCTCGGCGCTTCTCAAGAAAGAATTGACCACCCGCCAAATCAACAAGGATGTGGAAGGCTTCTTAGCCGACCGTACAACCCATAAAAAGTATTCAAGAGAAAGGTTAAAAGGTTATGGGATTATGGGAATGTAGTGGCTGAGCCCTCGCCTACTACTGCATTCGTTGCTACGAATGGTCCCAGGGTGTAGCAGTACTCGTAAAGAGACTGGACATCTTTGAGATAGAATGATGCGAACACTGACTTGCTTCTCCAATAGGTTGCATCCATAACACTCTGCAGAGAATGGCTCTGTTTGAAGGCCACTGAAGTAGCCACAGCTCCCACTTCATGTGTCCTTACCTTCAGCAAAGCAAGGTCTTCTTCCTTCAGATGAGAATGTGTTTCTCTAATCAGAAGCCTGAATAGTAAGAAACTGAGTTCTTAGAACTTGGAAAAGAAGGTTTCTTGATAGCACACTATAAGGCTTCTGATTGTCCTTGTAAAGGTTAAGACCTTTTTAGATAGTACCTAAGAGCTCTAACTGGGCAAAGTACTCTCTCCAGTTCATTCCCCACCAAGTTGGACAGGCTTGGGATCTCGAACGACTTAGGCCAAGGACGTGAAGGAAGCTCGTTTAGCAAAAACCGAGCTGCAAGGAACATGTAGCCGTTTCAGATGTGAAAACAATGATCCTGCTGAAGGCGTGGATCTCACTTACTCTTTTAGCTGTTGTCAAGCACACGAGGAAAAGTTTTTAATGTGAGGTCCTAAAAAGAGGCTGATTGGAGAGGTTCAAATCTTGATGACATAAGGAACCTTAGGACCACGTCTAGATTCCAGCCTGGAGTGGACAACCGACGTTCCTTTGAGGTCTCAAAAGACCTAGGGAGGTCCTGTAGATCTTAGTTGGTGGAAAGATCCAAGCCTCTGTGGCGGAAAACCGCTGCCAACATACTTCTGTAACCCTTGATCGTAGGAGCTGAAAGGGATCTTACTTTCCTTAGATATAACAGGAAGTCAGCAATCTGGGTTACAGTGGTACTGGTTGAGGAAACTGCATTGGTCTTGTACCAGCTACGGAAGACTTCCCCTTGAGACTGATAGATTCTGAGAGTGGATGTTCTCCTTGCTTTGGCAATCGCTCTGGCTGACTCCTTCGAAAAGCCCCTAGCTCTTGAGAGTCTTTCGAAAGTCTGAAGGCAGTCAGACGAAGAGCGTGGAGGATTGGGTGTACCTTCTTTACGTGAGGTAGACTTAGAAGGTTCACTCCTAGAGGAAGAGTCCTGGGAATGTCGACCAGCCATTGCAGTACCTCTAAGAACCATTCTCTCGCGGGCCAGAGCGGAGCCAACCAACGTCAGCCGTGTCCCTTTGCGAGAGGAGAACTTCTGAAGTACCCTGTTGACAATCTTGAACGGCGGGAATGCATACAGGTCGAGATGGAACCAATCCAGCAGAAAAGCATCCACGTGAACTGCTGCTGGGTCTGGAATCGGAGAACAATACAACAGGAGTCTCTAGGTTATCGAGGTAGCGAACAGATCTATGGTTGGCTGACCCCACAGGGCCCAAAGTCTGCTGCAAACATTCTTGAGAAGGGTCCACTCTGTGGGGATGACCTGACCCTTCCGGCTGAGGTGATCTGCCATGACATTCATACCGCCCTGAATGAACCTCGTTACCAGCGTGAGCTTTCGATCTTTAGACCAGATGAGGAGGTCCCTTGCGATCTAGAACAACTTCCACGAAAGAGTCCCTCCCTGCTTGAAGATGTAAGCCAGGGCTGTGGTGTTGTCAGAGTCCACCTCCACCACTTTGTTAAGCTGGAGGGACTTGAAGTTTATCAAGGCCAGAATAACCGCCAACAACTCCTTGCAATTGATGTGAAGTGTCCTTTGCTCCTGATTCCATGTTCCCGAGCATTCTTGTCCGTCCAAAGTCGCACCCCAGCCCGTGTCTGATGCGTCCGAGAGGAGACGGCGGTCGTGTTTCTGAACAGCCAAAGGTAGACTTCCTTGAGAAGAAAGCTGTTCTTACACCACGCGAGAGAAGACCTCCTCTCTTCGGAAACAGGAACTGAGACCGTCTCTAGCGTCATGTCCTTTATCCAGTGAGCAGCTAGATGATACTGAAGGGGGGGGAGGTGGAGTCTCCCTAACACGATGAACAGGGCCAGCGATGAAAGTGTCCCTGTTAGACTCATCCACTACCTGACTGAGCATCGGTTCCTTCTCAGCATGCTCTGGATGCATTCTAGGGCTTGGAAGATCCTTGGGGCCGACGGAAAAGCCCGAAAAGCTCGACTCTGAAGATCCATACCCAAGGAGACAATGGTCTGGGATGGGACGAGCTGAGACTCCTCAAAATTGACCAGGAGGCCCAGTTCCTTGGTCAGATCCATAGTCCATTTGAGAATCTCCAGACAGCGACGACTTGTGGGAGCTCTTAAAAGCCAGTCGTCTGACGGAGCCGGACACAAGATCATGGTACTGCTGCACAGTCTGTGAACTGTCAACCATGGGGAAGCGAGGAAGTACAGTGACAACCCGAAGCTGTCTAGACTGTCTGGGTCGTACCGACAACTCCTTATCGGGTTGCTGAGGTTGCCGCACTGCGTCACAACAAGTCACTTCTGCTGGTTGTTGAACGTCTTCCCAGTGACACATTGACTCCGTAAACAAAAAAAAAAAAAAATCCTCTAACAAGGACTAAGCTTGGACTGCATGTCTTGCAACACAGCTCAAGGTCTATGGGAGCAGGTGTGGTAACAGACGGGATTAGCGACTGAAGTGGAACCATTACCTTCCCTGGAAGCATGTTATGCTTAAATAAAAGTCCATAGGAGGCTACGCAGCTAAAGGCTCCTCTCCAAATGACAGAGTCCTCAAGGGAATATCAGAAGGAGGGAGAAAAGCACTTTCTCATCTACAGGGACCATATCCGAGAAAAGCTAAGTTCTCTCAGTGAGGGTTTCACTGGTGCAAAAGCAGCAGACTAGAAGGCAACGTTATGAAACTGCTTGACAGTCTAGTGAGTTGGCAACAACCAAAGATGTGTGACTGAGAAGCATGCGGTAAGGTATGCAGAGCATGTTGTATGCAGAGCATGCTGTATGCAGAGCATGCTGTATGCAGAGCATGCTGAATGCAGAGCATGTTGAATGCAGAGCATGCTGTATGCAGAGCATGTTGTATGCAGAGCATGCTGTATGCAGAGCATGCTGTATGCAGAGCATGTTGTATGCAGAGCATGCTGAATGCAGAGCATGCTGTATGCAGAGCATGTTGTATGCAGAGCATGCTGTATGCAGAGCATGCTGTATGCAGAGCATGCTGTATGTAGAGCATGCTGTAAGGTAAGCAGAGCGTGTTGCATGGCGTTTAACATTTCTCAGAAATTCCATGACCAGTGCTAGAGTGCTTTATGCATGCTTGCATGGGGTTTTAATATCAACATAATATTTACCTTACATTCATAACTCATGATTCATTTTTGTTTTGAAGATATTTTTGCCATATTTTGCGATATTGTTAAAAATATATTGCAAGGAATACATATATATTTTTATATAAGTAAGACAAATAACCTCCATTATCATAATGTTTGTGTAGGCATACATGTATATGATTACAAGTGCAAGTTATGAAAGTAATGAGGTGTTATTATTGTCATTTGTTATTTCTCAAGTTGAGGAGAAAGTGGCAGATGCATGCGTTGAGGTGGCTGACTCATAGCATGAGGTTGCTGCCTCAAGAGTTGCGCTTGTTGTAAGGGTTGCGGATGCGCAATAGCAGGTTCCTGAGGAACGAGTTACGGTTCCTGAGGTGTGAGCTGCGAGAGTTGAGGTAGCGGCTGCGCAGAACGCAGTTCTTGTCTCGCGAGTTGAGGTTCCTGAGGAGCTAGCCTAAGCTGCAGCGAGTGCTGAGGTGGCTGCCTCATTGATGGAAGAGGTTGTCGTACCTCAAGAGATTGTTGCCTCTCTGGTGGAACCGCAAGCGGAAGCGGAGGAAGTAAGGCATAAGATTCCTGCTCCCATTGCTGAGGTTGCCTTAAGGAAGGCGGAGGTTGCTGCACACCGCTGGTAACTGGCAACTCAGTACGCGGTAAGGTATCCTGAGGAACCTCAACATCGTACGCCTGGCAGACTGGACTGCGGTGAGGCGGAGCGATCGCAGGAGGAGGTGTAACCTTCTCAGCCTGACACTCACGCATTAAGACCGCAAGCTGTGACTGCATGGACTGCAGCAAAGTCATCTTGGGGTCGGCAGACGCTAAGGTCTGCTGAGGCAAAGCCTTAACAGAAGATGAGATCTGTTACGACATCACCTTACCTCTCTTAGGAGGTGTGCAGTCACCTGATGACTGCGGAGAGTCAGAGCTAACCCAATGACTGCATCCAGGTTGTAGAACTCTAACTTCGTACGTCTGGCATAGGTCTGGACTTTACGTTTAAGAGGTCTTGAGACCTGAGACCAGCGTTTTCTCCCCGAAATTTCTTCTGCAGACGAGCAAAATAAGGGCTCAATCGTCTGCGGGTGGGAGTGACGGTCTCTGTAAGACACGCCCGCAACCACCGAGGATACTTCTATGCGCCGATCAAGGCCTGCCGAATCCTTTTGCCCTTCGACATTGCTTCTCCCCTGGGCTTGGGAGCTTGCAAGAGGTCCCGGACTGGGAGGACGACTGGCACGCACAGAAGTACCCTCACACACAACACTGACACTTTGCGCTAATCACTTATCACTTTTGATTTTCTGTTTGCACTTATTTCACTGAACTCGAAACTTTAAGTGGTTTGTACCTGAAACACGCAATTCTATCCTTTCTCAAAAGTTAGTAATTGCGAAAACAGAATTACAATGTAACAGAAAAATCTAATGAAAGATAAATAATTCAGTGGCTGGAAAGAGACTAAACCCTAGATCAAATAAACTACGTTTAAATTCTCTCACCGCATAAAGCTTGAGAACAAGAAAAAACTCTAGAAACGTTTACCTTCTTCCCCTAAAGAGACTAGGGAGAAGAGCAAAAACGATAACAACGTTACTCGCTTGAACGAAACGTTTATCCTCCTCTCTCTCCCTCCGTCTCTATCTCTCTCTCTCTCTCTCTTGACTTAGAACCTGAGAGAAGAGCCCAATCATATATATCGTTAAAACATATTATTGTTAAAGGAAAATATTTCCCAAAATGAAAAGTTCCTTTATTAGAATTAAAACCATTAAGTTAAGAAAGAATGAACAAACGCTAGACACGGTTACTCTTACTGCAACGTGACACCGTGAAAATTCTCTCTCTATCGTAACGATAGAACGCAAGTTGAACGTTCTGAACGTCAACAACTGCAGAGACAAAACAAAACGTTAGTTCAACTTTGAAAACAGTACGAGACTATCAAAGAAATTCTTTCAAAAACATTAAAATAGCATAATATGTTAACAGGTAAAACCGAAATGACGGGCTCAATGTTAATTAACTTCGGTACCAAGAAAAGACCGCTTACTATTAGGAAAGGTCGAATATAAACAAATATAAAAATTAATTTTAATAAGTTTATAATAAAAGGAAGTTAATCGAAGAGGCCTATAAAAGGCGGAGAGATATAAAATAAATCTATAACTTTTGTTAAGCAAAATTAAGAAAGAGAGTCTATACTCTCTTAGACACCAACACTTCCGTCTAAGGGAAGGGTCGGCCATTTAAAGGTGAAAGAGAGTTCATACTCTCTTCGTCACCATAATTAATCAAATTAATTCCAAAAGCTAACTAAGCTAATATAGAAGTTTCCAGTATAGCGAATAGCTGCAAATTTTAGAGAAATACTTCACCAAACCGTGAACAATACTCCAAAATCATAAGCGTATCCAAGAACGTCTTGCCGGAAGCACGACAGAGGAAAAAGTGAGGTGGCGTCAACAACAAGTACTGTAGTACCTGGCCACAGGTGGCGCTTGTGAGTACACCCCCTTCTAGTATAGTGATAGCTGGCGTATCCCTCCCGTAGAATTCTGTCGGGCAACGGAGTTGACAGCTACATGATTATCGGGTAAGTTTAATATTGAAAAATTAATTTTCACTGTTTACTATGTTTCCATAGTAGAGAGGTCCCCTTTTTTGTTTTTGTTTCATTTGTTGATGTCGGCTACCCCCCAAAATTGGGGGAAGTGCCTTGGTATATGTATGTATGTATGTACCATGTTCCCAAACAACTTCTCCTGGCGTAGATAGGGTTGAATAAATTAAATTCTCCATATAATGACACAAAAACTAGTCTCCAAGACTCAAATGATACGACCCAAAGGTTTTTACATAGAACCTTAGAACTAAGACTGCCTTTTCAAACGAATCGCAGAATAACCATCTGAGAGGATAAGGTAACCTTATAACCTAACAATCAAACGAAGGCACTAAAAATCACACACGGTTGAAAAGCAGTGAAAAAATTAACAGATATAATGTAAATAGTGATCCCGGGGTAAAACGTTCACAGACAAAGCAATCAAGAATTACGTACATGGATATCCAAGCTTAGAGAACTTGGAAAATTATGAAAGATACAAGGATTTGAAATAAATGCGTGAATGGACAAGTGGGTGACTAGGACATCATTAAGCTTGGAGATTTTCGCCTGCCTTTCCTTAAGGACGTCTCAATTTAAAATGAAAGGTTGGAAACAGTTCAATTACATAAACTTACAATGATTATGCCAATAATCACATTTACCCACGGTAGGATCTTTCCGCAAACTATTGGACGTAAAGCCGTGGGTACGAGCTTGGCCAAATAACACTGTAAAACTCAAAAGTAGGTAATTTATAGCCATCGTAAAACCTCTGATAAATAATCTATAAAGTTTCACCATGACATCTAATATATTTTATTTATTAATGCTATCTTCTTTTATACATAGGACACTTTTTGTGCAAAGTTTAACTTATATTCTAGAATCAAATTAACAATATTAGATGTACAATTCTTAGACACCTGATAATATTCCTACTATTCTGTCCTTAAAATTTATTAAAGAATATAGTTATCTATTCATTCCTACATAAAGATCTATTCTATTATCAGACGAACACAGTGTTTAAAGTTAGGCTGAAATCAACGATGGTGTTGACAAAAATAAAATCATATCGATCATTTGCATAACATCAATGAAAAAGAGAAGTCAAGTTTAATTACATAAAGATAAGGAAATGTAGTCACAGTAAACAGTAAGATAATAGTACAAAGTACTTTTCTGTGGTATGTACACTTTACACTTAATTAAAAGCTGCCGACGTTGTTCTAAGTGAAAGTGGATGGGAAGGTTAGGTATTCAAAAAAGTTATTCCACATTAAATGTTCCGCTACATATAAAACCACTTGCATTAATAAAGTTTTTGACAGCTTTACTTTCCTTTTTTGTTGTTTAACTTTTATCAAACGCTGCCTTAATAGATGTGATATACTTTTTCACTTCTGTAATATCCAGACTTGATAGCAGTCCAGTTAGTTAGCTGGAAATATCAGTTTAACCAAACCTCACTTCCAATTAAGGAAACCTTATAAATGACTAAAATAAATTATTGCATAAACCATATCTTGTTTTAAAAAATGAACCTAATCAACATACATTATTGTAACAGTAAGTGAAAAATTTAGTCCTTCAGTTAATTCCTAATACATGTTAAAAAATGTATTTTTCTGTTTATATGAATACACCCTATGACCTTACAATTACTTTCGCTTGCTGGTGTTACAAGGCATCATTACTAAATGAACATATATTACAACACGAGTGAAACACTGTTGCCATGAAAGGTGTTGTAGAAGCATGAACTGGAGAACGAGAGAGCTCGATAAATCTGACGGCTGGGTGGGCAGGTAACAAAGAGAACAGGAAAAAACTAAACGAACATTTCAAAACTTGTAACACATACAGTGAGGTAGAGGCACACTGTAATTGGCGAGGAAACTACAGCATACGAATGCCTGGAAAAATATTATCGCACCTCGTTAGGGACCGGAAACCTTCCCGGCTTCACCGTCCCATTTGCAACTGCTTGTTCGTACTGGGATAGTTCCTAGGATCTCCGGCGAGTAGTAGAGAATATACACGTTCGTAGAATATTCTCATATCCTTCCAAAAATCAAAGGATGATCAGAAATAGGTTTAGACATTTAGAGGGAGCAAGGGGTGTTCCTCATACCATAGAAAGTGGTAAGAGACCTGAGAAGACATTAGAAAGGTAGATGAGCATTACCAAAATCCCTAACATCGTTTGATATTCAAAGTAACAGTCAAGGAAGGAAAACTGATCCATTGTTAAAACTCATCCAAACCCAGTCAAGAGTAAATCCCTCGGGTGTACGTTGAAAAATTCAACTCCTCCGTTAATTTAATTAAAAGTTTCCTAATGGCATCATTTCAACATGTTGGAATGTAGGGTACCTTTAACTATACTAAATAAATAAATTCCTGAATATTGTTCTATCACTTTTCCTAAACCATGCCAAGAGAAAAACCTCTCTTGAATAAAATACAAAACTTGTAATTCCTTCAACGATGTACAGAGCGCAGGGAATCAGCCGCTTTCCTCTAACAGCACTTTGTCTTGAGGGGTTGGTACCAACAGCACATCTTATCTAATTCATTTTGGGCTTTACTGTAGGGTCTTTGATGTGTCTCTTAGACTCGTGGCTTTCTACTTCACTATCTACGACCCCTATCTTTCTACTTTACTATAGTGACCTCTTCCTTTCCATTTTGCTGTTTAGCCTTTCAACATTTACTTGACGCTGAAACTGCGGGTATTCGACATTACACCTCAGCATTGAATGGTCTTACAGGGCCAAGATAAGGGAATTACTGTATAACATTCCATAAAACAAATCAAATCTCAGTTCCCCTCAAGATCACAATAAGTGATGTCAACTTCCTTTCCACTCTTCAAAAACGTTGAGGCGATCACAAAAGAGAATATTCTACAAAAATATCAAGGCAGTTGTTATAGAAATACTATAATCTGGATTGGAAAATGCTCGAAGAGTCTATTGTAATACCAATGGATCCTCCTTAATACGATGCAACTCTTTGGGAATCTAAGGACCGGATGAATCGAGAATAAATCAGACTGCGACCATTACCTTGATAAGGATCAGGTCTAAGACTTCAGAAGTCCCTGCTAGTTGAAACTTCGGCCATAGATACTCCCTCTTCTCAGTCTTCTAGTTTATGTTCCACCTTGCTGTCCAACCTCTCTCGGGTTTCTCTACCAAGGAAGTAGTTTGGCCAAAACACCAACCACCCATTGAGATACTATTGCTAGAGTTATTAGGCCTTTTGACTGACCAGATAGATCTTTCTCTGCTTATGGGCCATTTAACTTTCGCCTACTTTGCAGTTATACCGAATAGTCTGGCTTTTTCTTTAAACATTCTCCTCTTTCCTCATACACTTGACAATCCTAAGATAACCAAAGAATTTTCTTCGCACAAGGGGTAAACTACTGCACTGTAATTGTTCAGTGGCCACTTTCCTCATGGTAAGGGTAGAAAAGACTCTTTAGCTATGGTAAGCAGCTCTTCTAGGAGAAGGACACTCCAAAAAAATCCATTGTTCTCTAGTCCAGGGTAGTGTCTATCATAGCCCCAATGTCTTGGGGTAGAGGTCTCTTGCTTTGAGGATACGTTCAGGCACACTATTCTATCTGTTTCATTATTCCCTTTCCTCTCTGGGATGTTTTCCTGTTGGAGCCCTTGGACTTATAGTATCCTAATTTTACATTAGGGTTGTAGCTTAATGTAGTAATACTACAACTATTACTACTAATAATAATAAAACTTTTAAATAAGTATCAATAGCCAGATAAGGGATTTTGACGAAGGAAAAATCTATTTCTGGGGAGAGACCTGTGACGGCCGGTGAAAAGTCCTTCTTTACACTTTTCTAATATAAATCTTCCAAATATACCAGAGAAAGATAAAAGCATGGAATGCAGAGGTTACTACCCTCGCGCGAGCACCTTGTGGGTGTCGCGTATACATCAGGGGCGTGTGAAAACCACTATTCACAGGCTGTCTTCCATTTAGATAATTCCTTCATCAAAGGGAAGGGCCGTAACAGAGGCCCTAGAAACCACACTAGGACCACGCCACCGACACCCAACACGAACGCCCTCTAGGACATCCTTCTGTTTTGGACTTGCTCGCGTAGTTGTGTTGTTTGTGCTCTCGGTGTTTTTTCCCGTGTTTATTTGCTCGCGTAGTTGTGTCGTTTGTGCTCTCGGTGTTTTTTCCCGTGTTTATTTGCTCGCGTAGTTGTGTCGTTTGTGCTCTCGGTGTTTTTTCCCGTGTTTATTTGCTCGCGTAGTTGTGTCGTTTGTGCTCTCGGTGTTTTTTCCCGTGTTTATTTGCTCGCGTAGTTGTGTCGTTTGTGCTCTCGGTGTTTTTTCCCGTGTTTATTTGCTCGCGTAGTTGTGTCGTTTGTGCTCTCGGTGTTTTTTCCCGTGTTTATTTGCTCGCGTAGTTGTGTCGTTTGTGCTCTCGGTGTTTTTTCCCGTGTTTATTTGCTCGCGTAGTTGTGTCGTTTGTGCTCTCGGTGTTTTTTCCCGTGTTTATTTGCTCGCGTAGTTGTGTCGTTTGTGCTCTCGGTGTTTTTTCCCGTGTTTATTTGCTCGTGTAGTTGTGTCGTTTGTGCTCTCGGGTTTTTTCCCGTGTTTATTTGCTCACGTAGTTGTGTCGTTTGTGCTCTCGGTGTTTTTTCCCGTGTTTATTTGCTCGCATAGTTGTGTCGTTTGTGCTCTCGGTGTTTTTTCCCGTGTTTATTTGCTCGCGTAGTTGTTTTGTTTGTGCTCTCGGTGTTTTTTCTCGTGTTTATTTGCTCGCGTAGTTGTGTTGTTTGTGCTCTCGGTGTTTTTTCTCGTGTTTATTTGCTCGCGTAGTTGTGTTGTTTGTGCTCTCGGTGTTTTTTCTCGTGTTTATTTGCTCGCGTAGTTGTGTTGTTTGTGCTCTCGGTGTTTTTTCCCGTGTTTATTTGCTCGCGTAGTTGTGTTGTTTGTGCTCTCGGTGTTTTTTCCCGTGTTTATTTGCTCGCGTAGTTGTGTTGTTTGTGCTCTCGGTGTTTTTTCCCGTGTTTATTTGCTCGCGTAGTTGTGTCGTTTGTGCTCTCGGTGTTTTTTCCCGTGTTTATTTGCTCGCGTAGTTGTGTCGTTTGTGCTCTCGGTGTTTTTTCCAGTGTTTATTTGCTCGCGTAGTTGTGTCGTTTGTGCTCTCGGTGTTTTTTCCCGTGTTTATTTGCTCGCGTAGTTGTGTCGTTTGTGCTCTCTGTGTTTTTTCCCGTGTTTATTTGTTCCCATGTTTCAGAGTAAGTCTCAAAACTCAAAGTATATTTAGAAAGAGAAGAGAAAAACGCAAGGGAACATTTACCATTTGAACAAAACAACAATTCTAATGAACAAGTCCCATTCTTCACTCTTGCGCCACTGGTCTGGAAGAGATGGGTGAAAAGTGAAAGGCAATAGATATTTCAAAACACTAAACAGTTAATATTAATATAAACGTAGACTGAAAATAAATAAACAACTCGACCTTCCTGTACTGTACGTTGTCGTACATAACTTTCTTGCTGTACCGTACTGATATTTATACATCTTCAATTTTAATAAATGCTTGGGAGTTTTACATCTAGATATAAATATACACTCCATGAATATACATAAGTAATAATCCTAATTGTCTAACTATAATTTCTATCTACGAATCCCATCGTTAAGTCATTAATGTGTTCCTATAAAGTCGTTCATATAACGTGGAAAGTTCTCCTAAGAATATATGCTAAAAGAATCGACTAAGAACATCTTTGGTGTGAGACAACAGACATACATTCTTGATATGTGAAACCAGCCCCTTCTAAACTACACATTCTCGATCCGTACGTTCGCCTGGCGGAAAAAGACGAGGACGTTCACTTCTAAATGTCAACATCATGAAATTCAAGGTTTCATAAAATTTCAATATGAAAGGCAATCATAAGAAATATAAGAATGAAACATATATATACATAAATATACAACGCAGTAATCCCTCAGATATCGCGGATGTTCCGTTTCAGCCGCCCCATGGGATAGCTGCAAAACTATAAGTAGAAACGGAAATTTACGGCACATATTTAAATATTATATTTTTAATTTCTCATTTTTTTTATCAATTTGCAAATCTAATCTTTTATAAGGTCAAAAATTACTTTTAAACTTTTACAAGCCCAAAAAATTATTTTAAAATTGTACAAGCCCAAAAATTATTTAAAACTTTTATTAGCCCAAAAATTACAATCTTAAAATTTTACAAGCCTAAAAGTTACTATTTTAATCATTTATAGGCCAAAAATATTACTGTTTTAAATTTTACAAGCCAAAAAAATTACTGTTTTAAATTTTATAAGCCCAAAAATTTATATTATTAACAGAAAAAAATTGAACTATATAAAACATTTCTGCCGTCAAAAAGGCACAATATAGATTTACACACATACGAATCCGTGAAGTACCGAGAGAGCGATGGGGGAATGGCAATACATAGAGGGCTTACTGCGCATGAAAATGAATTCACAACTAAAGTCCTACAACAAAACCATATTAGAAAACTCAGGAAGATGTGAATAAACATGAGGCATACATGAGGCTGACTTCATATGTGTATACACTTCAATTCAATATCAAATTCTTTATAAAACACAATTGCTTTTTCAATACATGAATAGCATTTAAAACTCAGGAAGATGTGAATAAACATGAGGCATACATGAGGCTGACTTCATGTGTGTATACACTTCAATTCAATATCAAATTCTTTATAAGACACAATTACTTTTTCAATACATGACTATCATTTAAACCAGACCAGTTCATTGGTCTATTAAAAATTCTAAACTCTCCATTCTTGAATATAAGGATGATATGAATATTCGAGAGCATTAACCCAAGGCTGCGTGGAATAATTGGGGAAGAGAAGGGGGTGGACATGAAGAGGTACACTGGAAGCCAAGGGTTTGGAATTCGAAGATGGGGAAGTGTGGCATTAACCCTTTTACCCCCAAAAGGACGTACTGGTACGTTTCACAAAACTCATCCCTTTACCCCCATGGACGTACTGGTACGTTTCACAAAACTCATCCCTTTACCCCCATGGACGTACTGGTACGTTTCACAAAACTCATCCCTTTACCCCCATGGACGTACTGGTACGTTTCACAAAACTCATCCCTTTACCCCCTGGACGTACTGGTACCTTTCACAAAACTCATCCCTTTACCCCCATGGACGTACTGGTACCTTTCACAAAACTCATCCCTTTACCCCCATGGACGTACTGGTACGTTTCACAAAACTCATCCCTTTACCCCCATGGACGTACTGGTACGTTTCACAAAACTCATCCCTTTACCCCCATGGACGTACTGGTACGTCCTTGCAAAAAACTGCTATTTAAAATTTTTTTTTGCATATTTTTGACAACTTTTTGAGAAACTTCAGGCATTTTCCAAGAGAATGAGACCAACCTGACCTCTCTATGACAAAAATTAAGGCAGTTAGAGCAATTTTAAAAATATATACGGCAAAATGTGCTTGAAAAAAAATAACCCCTGGGGGTTAAGGGTTGGAAATTTCCAAATACCCCGGGGGTAAAAGGGTTAAAGATGGCTCCGAGTTCTGAATTGGCTGAATTGGCTTGCGTGAATACCTGGTCTCAGAAGTTGGATGAGCAACTGATAACTTATGAAAGTGGAGGAATGGAAACTCAAATAAATAAAATTTTGGTTACCGAAGCTAACAAAAAAAATTTGATGAAATGTAAAATAATTTTATGATAGGCATATGTTAAACAACATACACTGGTAGTAATGGATTTTAAAATGAGTGGTAGAATACCCAAAAAGAGAGAGAGGAGATTTAAAATCAAAGTTTGGGAACTTAAAGATGAAAAGGGTAAGCAATTTCGGAGGATTGTGAGAGAGAGACAACTGGAAAGGTTGAACTTCGAGAGGGACAGGGTAGTAGAGTGGAAAATATATGGACGGATATGAAAGAAATACGTGTAGGGGAAACAGAGGAATTCGTGGGAAGAACCAGCGGATATGGTGTGTCGAAAGAAGAAAAGTGATAGTGGGACAGAGAGGTGTAAGTGTCAATTAAAAGAAAATTAACGGTACTTTAGGAATGGAAAGTAAGGCAAGCACAGGGTACAGAGGAGCGGTACAGAGAAGAGGAAAAATATTCTAGGAGGAAAGTACGTACAGCTATTGGAAGAGCAATTGCATGAAAGGCTAGGAACAAGAGAAGGAGAAAAGGATATCTGTAAGATTTCAAACTTGAGGAAAAGGCAGAGATAAGATTTAGAGCAACTCGGAGTTTTCATGAATAGATAGATATACATCGCGTATGAAGACATTATAAGAGTTGTAGAGAATACCTTGAGCAACTACTGAATTAAAATGAGAGAGAGGAACTGGGAGAAACACAAAGGGTGGAGGGGCCAGCGGTGGAGATACGGAATACAGAAGTGAAACGGGGATTGAATAAAAGGAAACATGGTAAAGCAATAGGACCCTGAAACACAGATTCAAAGGATATGACAAAATACAACCTTCCCTTCATTAGCTACAAAGTGTTTGAGAATTTCCAAAGATTAACAAACTGGGCTTACATAAATGACTGGTTTTCAGGTTAACCAAAGGCCAGACACTATACATTTTTATACATATAGGAACTAGAATATAAAAAGAAAACTATGAAACCTATGAAAATCAACTGTATTCTAATGTTTTCAGTTCAGTTTATTAATCACAGCTTGAGTCTACTAAAATACACACTATCTGCAAAAGCTGTTATAACACCTTAAATAAAATCAATTTTAACCCAAGTCAGGTACAATTGACATCATCATTACCCATTGGAAATAAATTCCACATAATACAATAAAAAGAAACTTCTAAAATTCTCTCTAATAATTTTAACTCGGCTTCAAAACTACATAATATTGACATCATTAACTCAGGGTTAGCTACCGATACAAGGTGGATCTCGGCTATCACCCTGGGGAAAGAATCGACCGGATCTCTACCGATAGCCGAGACCGCGTTACTTCAAATTCGAGCTACAGGAATTCTTAAATGCTAATATCACGTACATTTCGGACAATAAATGCCATTTTGCTGGTCTTTCAATTAATAGTAAATTGCACAAAGTATAAAAATATCAAGGATGGATGGACAAATGAATATTTGTGCGCGGTACACCGCCTGCTCGTATCTTTTAGTTTCCCCTTCGGCCAGACATATTTGGTATAAAACAACATACTGTACTGAACTTTACAGTATTATACAGACTACTGTAATATGATAAAGTAAAATATTTGTAATAACCTATTTTATATGAAATGGGGCTATTTGTTGACTTCTACGGCTGAAAATCGTAGACATCTGAGTTAGGTTACGCTTACCCTAGACCAAAATTTAACACTAACGACTTACGAACAGACTCTCGATCCCTATTATGTTCGTAAGTTGGGAACTGTCTGTACCAGTTGAACCAGAGCTCCCATATACTTTGCCATGAAAATAGTATATTCCGCAGTGAGGGGAATTACGTACAATGGAGAAAACAAAACCTGTAAGTGATAGGAATTGAAAATGCCACAAATAACCACTCAGGTTTAGCTTACTTTTGTGCTGCGTAAAACTTGCGTTCAGCAATCGCTTGGCCGTAATACTTCCCTTTGAACAGTTATTGGCTATGATACAATATTTCATTTTGGTTGTGCATTTTCTAGACAAGCTATTTGTGTTTTATTGAGGGTGGATCGCCACGAAATACTTTTGGAATCAAGATTTTCTTTAGGGATTGTGTGGCTGTATGTCATAAGAATCTTCGACGGTTGACATAAAAATACTATAGTCCATTTCTTTTAGCGATGCATATCTGCACCGACTCGCGGCGGTGCCCTTTTAGTTAGGAAAAGTTTCCTGATCGCTGATTGGTTAGAATTATCTTGTCCAACCAATCAGAGATCCGGAAACATTTCCGAGCTAAAAGGGCACCGCCTCGAGTTGGTGCAAATATGCATCGCTAAAAGAAATGGACTATAGGTTGATCTGCACCCATCAATGTATCTGTGGTCTACACATGTGTTGAGAGTAGGGAAATAAACTGCATCCCTATACAATAGTTAATTACCAATTACCGACCAAATTAAATCGCGTCTATAGCCTTAAGCGCGACCAGTCGTCAAGAGAGCCAAGAGCCAAATCGTCGCTGATAGGCAAAACCCTGACTACGTGTAATGCAGCATACAACTTTTCATTGGTCCCAATATCCTGTGTACTGTACCTTCACATGAAGCTAAAGACTTAATCTGAAGCAGCATTAAATGCAAAACTACGGAACAATAAACAATTAACCAATTCACCCCCAAAGGACGTACCGGGACGTTCTTGCAAAACACTGTTAATTACATGTTTTTACATATTTTTGATAATTCTATGAGAAACTTCCGGCATTTTCCAAAAGAATGAGACCAACCTGACCTCTCTAGGACAAAAATTAAGCCTCTTAGAGCAATTTAAAAAAAAATATATAGCAAAATGTGCTCGAAATTTAACCTTATGGTGGGGGTAAAAGGGTTGAGCAGTGGAATCTCAGCCGAATGAGCGCGGTCGAAACCCTGTTTAAATATGTCGAGATCAGGCACCTGTAAATCCTTTTAGCAGGCTGATGCAGGTGGTAACAGGTTATTAATTGACAGGTAGGTATTAGAACGACCTGTACTGAAGGTGCAGGCCACAGGCTCTTGCGGTAAGGTTAGAAATGAAGATCGGGATCTCAGCAGAATGAGCGCAGTCGAAATTCTGAATTATAAATATGTTGAGATCAGGCACCTGTAAATCCCTTTAGCAGGCTGATACAGGTAGTAACAGGTTATTAATTGACAGGTAGGTATTAGAACGACCAGTAATGAAGGTGCAGGCCACAGGCTCTTGCGCTAAGGCAGTCCGTAATAGTTAGAAATGAAGATAGCAAAGCAGATGCATATATAGCAAAGCCTAGGATGTGGGGATAAAATATGTAGGCTTCACAGTATTTACTTTACTTGTAAAATACAAAATCCATGCATTGTATTGTAGAAAAGAAATTAGCATAAAAACTAAATGAAAGCCAATTTGATGAAAGTAAGCTTTAAAAATAAATGGAACCTAATTTTTGTTCTCAAATAGATAAAAGCAACTCAAGTTATCAACAAATAACTGGAACCTAATTTTTGTTCTCAAATAGATAACAGCAACCGCTTCTTCCTGATTCTTAGTTTGTTATTTTACCCATGAATCTAAGAATCAGGGACCTAGCGTTTTGAGTATATGGTTATTTAAAGTCTATAGACTAGATAGGCAATGTCTCATTATAAATGGGGATAATAACATCGAGATATTCAGGTAGCTGGACCAGCGTGAATCACACTGTGGCATCAAAAAAACGTTTACGAGTCGTGCCCCTGAAATCCTGTATCTCTGCGCAGACTGATTTGACCTAAAATCTGCTTGATGGCTAAATATTAAACCAGGTGATAAACGAAATGTAAAGTTCAGTACAGTATATATTAACCCTTATACCCCCAATGGACGTACTAGTACAGTACGTTTCACAAAACTCATCCCTTTACCCTCATGGATGTACTGGTACGTCCTTGCAAAAAACTGCTATTTACATTTTTTGCATATTTTTGATAACTTTATGAGAAACTTCAGGCATTTTCAAATTTAATGAGACTAACCTGACCTCTCTATAACAAAAATTAAGGCTGTTAGAGCAATTTAAAAAAAAGATATATATATATTGCAACATGTGCTTGAAAAAAAAAATGCCTGGGGTTTAAAGGGTTGGAAAGTTCCAAATAGCTTGGGGGTAAAAGGGTTAACAATATGCGCTTCTAAGTTGAAAAATTCTCAAGTTTGACATGACTAACTTACGACTGCAACTCATAACGATTGAAATTCGACTCGACATTGTTTCAGTCAACCGATCTTGCTACTGCTAGTGAGACATTCTACTGTGAATGTGTATCAATAATTCCTACTATTTTTTATACAAAACAATATAAATTAGTTCGTTTCTATTCTGTTTTACAATTATTCAAGTTCTTCTCTAGATGCCAATACCCCTCCAGTATAAATGGAAAATATAACCCTCACAGTCTTCAAGGATTTAACTTCAGCGAAGCAGATGATAAGACACGAGAACTCTGCAGATTTTTTTATATAGAATTAGTTAAGAAATTAATCCATTGCTTGCCATACACTTTTTATTTAGCTTGTATCACTGGGCTAGACAAATGTTACCATTCAAACCGTCCCATTAGTAACGCCAGCTCTAACGACTTGTGTTACCTATGTGAGCAAGGCCTCAACATACTTTAAAGTTCATACTAACCCCATACAACTTACGAAATGTCCGTGCTTGAAAATTTATAGAATATGAATTATAAAATCTCATAATATTATTCAAAGGTTAAAGAGGGAAAACAATGACCTAACAGGTCTCCTAATGAGAAAGACACTTCACCCAAAGTATAATAAAAATGGAAAAAACAATTTGATAAAACTGTGCAATAACAAACACACGACTTAGGTGGAGTTCTAGCCAATCTAAAGGATGCTTTTAATTGGTATGTAGCGATGAAACAGTTATGAGACAGGTTAGGGGAAGAAGACAGAGGGAGGCAAAGAATTAGATGGCGAGATAAGGTGAAGGATGATATGGAGAGAAGAGATTTGGTGGAAGAAGCCGCCTTTGGTAGAAGACATTGGCTAGGTCGCTTCAGGCAACCAACCTTTTAATGTAGGGATAACGGTAAGAAAGAAAATAAGAGTTTGAATTCTGGTAATAAAGAAGCGAATCATAATAAATAACAAAACTATTTTGCAGTAATCGAAAAGCAAGAATCAATGATCCATAATTTCGCTTGCAATTCCTTGTGGATTCCTCAGATAAAACAAAAGCAGCATCTAGCATTTTATCTTCTCCTAAAGTTGCGCACAAATCGCTTGACACCTTCAAAACAGGATTCAAAGTTGGGAAATCAAATACTACGGGTTTCAAATGGGTAACAAAAATTTCTATTGGATTCATATCTTCCGTGCTGCATAAACAAAGGATAAAGGCAAGGTGAAACGTCCCAGAGAACCAATTAAGACAACAGGACATATAAACTAATCTACAGATCCCAAAGCCTAACTATCCTACTCCAAACCGAACCACAAGGATATAGAATTAAAATCCAGATTAGACTTACAATATACATGAAAAAGTAACAAAAATCCATTTATTTGCTCATAAGCAAATAAAAGAATAATTCAAATCAAAGGAACTAAAAGAAAAAAAACAATCAACCTATCCACGTGAAAATACAAATAAAAAAAAAGCATATACACACAGATACCAGTGGGAGGAAAAGCATCGTGTTTTTACTATCGTTTTGATAAGGAAGGGCAGAGTCTTTGTAAGAGAACATCCCCTTCATCGGAAAAGCACGTCCAGTTGTTAATTCCGTTTGAAGCTCGGGTAAATGAAAGCTCTAGAAAAAGGCAAACTGGTTAAAACATGCAGAGTTATTTCCGGGATTAATTCGCGAATTTCAAATGACGACTGGTCTGACTTCGACTTACAGAAAATCTATAGCTGAAAAAGAGACAAAGGCACATTTTTTTAAGTCTTCCGTTAAACCGAAATAAGGCTAAACACAACCAAGAAACACAGAAATCAAGAGAGAGGACGAACACAAACCCGTGTCCTCCGTTTGTGCACGAACATTGGCTCGTATAAAAAATATCAGGCCTATGACTTTCAATAAAACATCTCAAATATATATATATATACAAATCTCTGGCAATTCATTGCACGTAAAAAATCAACCGACAGGCCGGCATTAGACCTTCTTGTCGCTGTCGAGGCCCCACGCGTCGTACATGCGGACGATGACGGCGATGTTCTCTTCGAGCCTTCGGGTGTAAGTCCGCGAGTCTCCGAACAGCTTATCCTCTGGCCCGGTCTTTCCAAAATACAAGGCCTTAACCAGACCACTTCTGTTAGGGACAGACTTCACAACAACCTGCGGAGAGACGGAGAGTCGATATGTCACTCAATAGGTCAGAGCACCTTTCAAGGGTTTGTTATTCTGTAAGATACAAATTTCAGGAATTGCACAACAAAATCTGTTTACAACTTTCAAATAAGAGTAATTCAATTCATAAGTCTGTTGATATTTTATTAAATTATCTATTACCACAAAAGTACAATACTTGCTTCCATATCTCTTCTATTTTCTAAACAATTTATCAATGCAGACTGGGTGAGAGTTTTAGATAACAAAACTAATGAGTCAAGTCACATTTTCTACTTCTCAAAAGATTATACCTGAATCAGAATAGAAAATTTCAGTAAAGTTTAAAGAGTTAGATAGCTAAGTAGGAAGAGACCAAAGAGGAACAAAATATAGGCCTAAAGCAATGCAACTTTGGGGCTAAGAGGGTGGAGCAATTGACTGACTACCAGAAGATTTAAGGAATTCTACAAAATCCATCTTTAGTAACTTGTCCCTCTGAACACTGGGTCTGGGAAAGGAAGAAGTGATGATAAAATCTTAAAAACTATATTGAACCTTCCTTTCTCTTCCTCTTGTTTTGTTGAAGCTTATATAGTGTATATATTTGATATTTATTTTAATGTTATTACTCTTCTTCCAATACTTTATTTTTCCTTGTTTCCTTCCCTGTTGGAGTCCCTGGGCTTATAGCATCTTGCTTTTCCAACTAGGGTTGTAGCTTAGCAAGTAATAATAATAATAAATAATAACTTGGGCTGTTAAATGACCCCCTAACGGGATATCACTTCTGGTGGTCCAACAATGGTACCTTAAATGCTGAAGGTATTACAAAGGGGAAAATGAATAAGAAAAAGATGGCTTACATCATAATCAACCTTTACTTTTCACCGTGAGCTTGGGATAAGGGGAAAAGCATAGATCTATCTGATGATATATCAGTAGCCATTGTCTGGATATCTTTTTGCCAGATAGAACAGCTGTTCCTTACAAGATCCAATCTCCTTAATGATGAAGTAGATATCACACAGACTTCTGCTCTAGTTACCGGTCTCCTTTTGTATCTTTTTATGTCAGCTACTTCCCAAAATCGATGTCTCACAGGATGTAGATACAGTAGGAAGAGGAATGCCAAGGTTTGGGTGGATGGATGGAGTGAAGGAAGCTCTGGGTGATAGGAGGATAGATGTGAGCGAGGTAAGAGAGCGTGCTAGAAATAGGAATGAATGGCGAGCGATTGTGACGCAGTTCCGGTAGGCCCTGCTGCTGCCTCCGATGCCTAAGATGACCTCGGAGGTAGCAGCAGTAGGGGATTCAGCATTATGAAGCTTCATCTGTGGTGGATAATGTGGGAAGGTGGGCTGTGGCACCCTAGCAGTACCAGCTGAACTCAGTTGAGTCCCTTGTTAGGCTGGGAGGAACGTAGAGAGTAGAGGTCCCCTTTTTTGTTTTGTTTCATTTGTTGATGTCGGCTACTCCCCCAAAATTGGGGGAAGTGCCTTGGTATATGTATGTATGTACTTCCCAAAATTGGGGGACGTGCCATAGTTGATAGAATTAGAATTTGTTATTGAATTTCTACACATCAGATTTCTCCGTGTGAATCTATAGCTCTTATACTCTTTCAGTATTAAAAATTCATTGATCATCAGACAATTTGTACATAACCCTCACATGGGACATACGTTGCGATCAACGCCCAGCTCTAATCAGTCCTTTAATAGGGGAGACATGCACCAACCATCATCACCAACAATAAAAGCAGCTGTTTCGAGTCCACTGCAGGACAAAGGCCTCGAGCATGTCTTTATACATATCTGGGGTTTAGCCAGTTTTTATCATGCTGGCCAGTGCAGGTTGGTGATGGTGGGAGATTTTCATCTGATCGCTCACAGCAAACCAATTTGGCATGGGTGACCCTAACTAGTACAGCTTTGCTGATTATGGCGATACTCAAAACCCTTTCACCACGTTAAGGTATCCCCACTTATCATACAGTAATTTTGAGTGGTCTAGTTCTCTGCCACGGATGTTTAACCCTTTTACCCCCAAAAGGACGTACCGGTACGTCCTTGCAAAAAAATGCTATGAAAATTCTTTTTTCATATTTTTGGTAATTTTTTGAAAAAATTCAGGCAATTTCCAAGAGAATGAGACCAACCTGACCTCTCTATGACAAAAATTAAGGCTGTTGGAGCAATTTAAAAAAAATATACTGCAAAATGTGCTGGGAAAAAAATAACCCCTTGGGGGTTAAGGGTTGGAAATTTCCAAAGAGCCTGAGGGTAAAAGGGTTAATAGTAAACATGGAATATTAAGGTTTATCGTTCTGAAATGTACTGCGTAGACAGAGGAACACAGACATAGGCCCAACTCATTAAAATTAAAAAGTAATTTATAAAAGAAACACATTAAATTTTCCCTGGTGTTGAAGTAACATAAAAGGAGAAGCTCCTTACCTTAAATACATTTTGTACGAGCCACATATGGTACTTCTTCAGCGTAGTGTTATACGCCTCTGTAGCGATGTCATCTAGGCGGTCGAAGTCGGTCCCCTTCTCAAAGGCATCGCAGATTCCGTTGATGAAGAAAATCGTGAACTCCAGAGCTCTGGATAAAAAAAAGAAAGGCGTTACACTATACGAGATGTTAACCCTTTTACCCTCAAAGGACGTACTGGTACGTTTCACAAAACCCATCCCTTTACCCCCATGGACGTACCGGTACGTCCTTTTGCAAATTTTTGATAATTTTTTTAGAAACTTCAGGCATTTTCCAAGAGAATGAGACCAACCTGACCTCTCTATGACGAAAATCAAAGCTGTTAGAGCAATTTAAATAAATTATATTGCAAAATGTGCTTGAAAAAAAATAACCCCTGGGGGTAAAAGGTTGGAAAGTTCCAAATAGCCTGGTGGTAAAAGGGTTAAAATATTTTATTTTAATTGTTAATCAACTGTAATTTCCTTATTTTCTTTCCTCACCGGGCTATTTTCCCTGTTGGAGCCCTCGGGCTTATAGCATTCTGCTATTTCAACTAGGGTTGTAGCTTAGCAAGTAGTAATAATAATAATAATAATAAGGCTTATCTTAAAAGAACCAAGGAGAAAAAAGAAAAGATCTATCAACTGTGACCATAAAAATAGATTTATACAGATTTACGCATCGATAATCCGATGTTCGCTGGCGTTATCAATAAAACTAAAGTGACAGGATTAGAGAAAATTATCTCGAAGTCCAGAAATGTTAAACCAGGAGTGTGTTTTTCTCTAACGAGCGTCAAGACAAATCCCAGGAACTTTGAAGGGTTGAAACAAAAGTTTTAAAAAAAATGGTATGAAAATTTATACTACAGAATATAACAGGAAAATGTATGAGGGTACACTTATGCACACAATGTGTACTTATTTCCTTTCCTCACTAAGCTACTTTTCCCTGTTGGAGCCATTGGACTTATAGCATCCTGCTTTTCCAACCAGGGTTGTAGGTAAGCTAATAATAATAATAATAATAATAATAATAATATGGTAATTAGAAGTATTTCACAAGAAGGATTACAGAATCAAAATGAAATTGAATAAAGACAAAAGAAACGAAAAATATTGAGATTCATGAAAGAGTTCATGAGAGCAGTTTTTTATCAGTGATATCTTATCATGCCTTATCTATACATCTCTTAGAACACTGACAAAGAGCTTTAGAATTAGTACTTTAATGTGAAATAATTCCCATTTAACAGAAAAGCAAACAAATAGTAATGGAAAATGGTTCAGAGAAACACGAGGCAACAAAATCTTCAAGAGAATGTTTGCATGAAACATACATAAATACATACATATACCAAGGCACTTCCCCCAATTTTGGGGGGTAGCCCACATCAACAAATGAAACAAAATAAAAAGGGGGACCTCTACTCTCTACGTTCCTCCCAGCCTAACAAGGGACTCAACCGAGTTCAGCTGGTACTGCTAGGGTGCCACAGCCCACCCTCCCACATTATCCACCACAGATGAAGCTTCATAATGCTGAATCCCCTACTGCTGCTACCTCCGCACTCATCCAATGCACCGGAGGAAGCAGCGCGGCCTACCGGAACTGCGTCACAATCGCTCGCCATTCATTCCTATTTCTAGCACGCTCTCTTGCCTCTCTCACATCTATCCTCCTATCACCCAGAGCTTCCTTCACTCCATCCATCCACCCAAACCTTGGCCTTCCTCTTGTACTTCTCCCATCAACTCTTGCATTCATCACCTTCTTTAGCAGACAGCCATTTTCCATTCTCTCAACATGGCCAAACCACCTCAACACATTCATATCCACTCTAGCTGCTAACTCATTTCTTACACCCGTTCTCACTCTCACCACTTCGTTCCTAACCCTATCTACTCGAGATACACCAGCCATACTCCTTAGACACTTCATCTCAAACACATTCAATTTCTGTCTCTCCATCACTTTCATTCCCCACAACTCCGATCCATACATCACAGTTGGTACAATCACTTTCTCATATAGAACTCTCTTTACATTCATGCCCAACCCTCTATCTTTTACTACTCCCTTAACTGCCCCCAACACTTTGCAACCTTCATTCACTCTCTGACGTACATCTGCTTCCACTCCACCATTTGCTGCAACAACAGACCCCAAGTACTTAAACTGATCCACCTCCTCAAGTAACTCTCCATTCAACCTTGCACAACCTTCCCTTCTCGTACATCTCATAACCTTACTCTTACCCACATTAACTCTCAACTTCCTTCTCTCACACACCCTTCCAAATTCTGTCACTGCATGAAACATGAGGCAACAAAATCTTTACATGAAACATGAGGCAACAAAATACTCGGGAAAACGTTTGCGAGAAACATAAGATGACAAAATAGAAACGGCTCGCGACTCACCTCTTCAGCCACAGGAGCGATTCCACGGCAAACAAGTTAGGGTCGTCCCTCTCTTCGCTTATGAGGTCATTCAAGAACTTGTATTTCTCCGGAGACTTGTTATAGGTTTTGTATAATTTCTGAAACAAGATTTACGAGTAAGAATTCCCGGAGATTATGTCAAACAGTTGTCACTAAAAGGGGAAAAGTACAATTACTTGAAGTAAAAACAGTACTGTACATCTGTATATATAAGAAAAGCAATTTTTGCATTTACAATTTATGTACTACTGTACAGTATCAATAGTTATTTCTCTTATAATTTGCAATATCAATAACTTGAATTTGAATTCGCCCAAGCTAATATGACAGTAACAATACAAGTATGTGACGTAAGGTGGCTCAGAATTATCAAGATGAATAGCTTCACTTTTTAAATCTAAATAGTGCAAAAAATAAAAACCACATTGTTACAGTAATGCCAAACTATTCTATTTTACTTGTCAATATGTATGACAAACTAAAATACCGGTAAATGTAAAATCCGTTGTGAAAATCATTACTGTGCCTCTTAATTCTATCTGGCACAGAAACCATATTTCCATTTATCTGTCTGGATTAAGGAAAAAGTTATGCTCACAATTCAACAAAGACTTAACCAAAGGAGGACAGACTTTGAGGGGGACCTTTACAACAGAGAACGATTAGTGGAAATTTGTAGTTCCTCAAGGCATATTACTAGTGATTTTCAGAGGACTTATTCTTAAACAAGACATGACAATGTGAGGAAGATAGTCAAATAAGCTGGGCAGCTGGGTGGGAAGTAAACAAGGAGAAGGGTTTTAGAGTAACGCAGCTGTGTGGATGGGCTAATAACAGACTCTCGTCACAATAACAAGCTTTTTTTTTCTTCTCCAAACCCCCTTCACACTTCATATACATAAAGGACACTCCAAAATCAAACCGTAGTTCTCTAGTCTTGGGTGGTGCCATAGCCTCTGTACCATGGTCTTCCAATGTCTTGGGTTAGAGTTCTCTTGCTTGAGGGTACCCTCAAGCACCTTATTCTAACTTATTTCTCTTCCTCTTCAAGTTTTAGTTTATATATGAAAGATTTATTTCAAAGTTGTTGCTGCTCTGAAAATATTTTATTCTAATAGTCCATCACTTCTCTAGTAGTTTGTTTCCAAATTTCATTTCCTCACTGGTATATTCTTTAACTGTTGGAGCCATTGGGCTTCAGCATATTGCTTTTCCAACTAGGGTTGTAACTTAGCTAGTAATAATAATAATAATAATAAAGCACTCACCTCAATATTGCCCGACATGTCCTTCTTCACGACGTAAAATGCCGCCCCAAGAAGATCTGAAAGAAAACTTGGATGAGAATTCCAGCCATATGATTTCTAGAAATAAAAAAATAGTGTAACTCTTCTTTGACATTAACTATACCTTGGAGTTATTATCCAATCACAAACATCCAACTGAAATCTTAAAGGAAAGGGAAACCACTCGGTTATATCTCTCTTCAATTACATACTATAACAGAAGGTGACATACCAACACCATCAACCCTTTTACCCCCAAAGGACGTACTGGTACGTTTCACAAAAGCTATCCCTTTACCCCCATGGACGTACCGGTACGTCCTTCTTTTCATATTTTTGATAATTTTTTGGAAAAATTCAGGCATTTTCCAAGAGAATGAGACCAACCTGACCTCTCTATGACAAAAATTAAGGCTGTTAGAGCAATTTAAAAAAAATATACTGCAAAATGTGCTGGGAAAAAAATAACCCCCTGGGGGTTAAGGGTTGGAAATTTCCAAATAGCCTGGGGGTTAAAGGGTTAATTGGTGATAAAATTCTGAAGGAAGGACTTTTGCAAATACAATGATAAGAGTATTTGAGAGACATCAACAATATATATAAACTAGAAAAGCCCTCAGAGAGTGCAGACCTCTGCCAACGGAGACAGATTTATTTCTCGAGACCAGCTTGCCTTTCCCAGAATCTTAGACTGCAGGCATTTCTAAAGTCTGTGCAACAACCATGTGTGAACTTGGGGTTAAGGTTAGGGCCAATTCGGATGACCTTTTACTTGACCTTTGACCTCCGACTCTCAAAATTGAATCGCTTCCTAGTCTTGGGTAGTGCCATAACCTCTGTACCATGGTCCTCCACTCTCTTGGGTTAAAGTTCTCTTGCTTGAGGGTACACTCGGGCACACTATTCTATCTTTTTTCTCTTCTTGTTTTGTTAAAGTCTTTATAGTTTATACAGGAGATATTTAATTTAAAGTTACTCTTCTTGAAATATTTTATTTTTCCTTAAGTTTCCTTTCCTCGCTGGGGTATTTTCCCTCTTGGAGCCCCTGGGCTTATAGCATCCTGCTTTTCCAAATAGGGTTGTAGCCTAGCAAGTTATAATAACAATACAGATTTAGCTTTAGAAAATAAGAGGGACATCTTATTAGGGATGGAAAGGTATACAGCATCATGAGATAATCAATTCTATATTGTATTTTCTTTAAAATAAATCTCATCAATAAATTTACATTGACAGAATATCTTGGACTGTCTACTGCAAAATTAGAAATATTATTAGCGGCAAAAAGTCCTTTCTGCGGTTTGTCTAGATGGGATACTATATTAACCCTTTTACCCCCAAAGGACGTACTGGTACGTTTCACAAAACCCATTCCTTTACCCCCATGGACGTACCAGTACATCCTTGCAAAAAAATGCCATAAATTTTTTTTTTTCATATTTTTATAATATTTTTTTCAGAAAATTCAGGCATTTTCCAAGAGAATGAGACCAACCTGTACTCTCTATGACAAAAATTAAGGATGTTAGAGCAATTTAAAAAAAATATACTGCAAAATGTGCTGGGAAAAAAATAACCCCCTGGGAGTTAAGGGTTGGAAATTTCCAAATAGCCTGGGGGTAAAAGGGTTAATTCAAGAAAATGTTGTTACAAGGGCTATGTGAAAGATATTTTGTTTTCGGTTATTGTAGCCCGAAGGGGTAAATTTTAATACACTTAATTCCTAAAATAAAATTCTCACATAAATTTCAATACTTATCCAAAATTCATACAGTAACTTCGATACTTATCCAATAATTATGCTGGTTGAATCAGTAGAACTTCAAAAGTTCAAAGTTGGAGCAAATGCTTTTTTGTTGACTAGGCAGACATGAGTCTTTTTATAGTTTATATATGACATATTTGTTTTGACGTTGTTAATAGTTTATATATGACATGTCTGTTTTGACGTTGTTACTTATTTTAGAATGATTTATTGTTAATTTGTTCTCTTCATTTATTTATTTCCTTTCCTCACTGGGCTACTTTCCCCTGTTGGAGCCCCTGGGCTTATAGCGTCTTGCTTTTCCAACTAGGGTTATGGCTTGGATAGTAATAATAATAATAATAATAATATATGCTCAGATACACAATGAATAGAAATACTACATAAGTTTCATTGACATAACAGCGTTTCCAAACACTGTATTAGTATGAACATTACAAGTTGATGAGTCGTGTATTAATCAGGCATTTTATCATTCAAGTACTTAAACCAGACGACTGAAGATGAAGAAAGATGCGTTATTGGTTCGGTCGCTTTGAACACATCTCGTTATGCAATTACGCATAAAAAGTTCTCTGAGAGAGGCTGGTTTTTGTTGGTGGAAGTCTGCGTTCTCGAAACCCTATCTTTTTAATATACTGTATTAATTCAATTGTTTACTCTTCTCAAAACTGTGGATTCTATTCTGCAGGAGCTTCAATTTCATAGTGGTCTTTTTAGTTTTTTTTCGTTCAATATTTGCTCAGTGAGAATGATTATAAACATTAGTTTAATATAATAACTTCAAAAACCATCTACCTAATAAGATTTACTCTTATGAAGCATAATCTGCTGTTGGTGCAGAAAATTAATTTGTGGATTCCATTGAACAGTTTGTGCTCTATCAAGAAACATATTCCACTAACGAATCTCAGGAAAAGCTCTATAATGCAGACATATGACAGGGATGACCCAATGCCCTTAGCTAGCCAGGACTGTAGAATCACGATAAGAAAGCGAGAAGGAACCAAAAGTTGAACGGTATCACCAAGATTGTATCCTATTGTATCCTAAATGTAAAAAATAACAGTAACATAAGAGAAGCTGTTCGGCATGACCTTAGCAACGTCCATGCCATCCTGAACTTCCTAAAGTTACAACAAAGCAATTTCAATCTGGATAGTTATAAATAAAAGCCAGTAGTGAGACAATGGCAAATTTCAACATGGAGTTTGTAACCTACTCAGTGTATCGAACTAGATAACGATAAGACGTAAGGGAGAGTAGAAGGTACAAAATAGTTATAACTGGGACCAAATGGAAAAAAAAAAGACTCCGAGGAAGTCTTAGATAGATTTACAAAGGAAAGACTGAAAAAATAAGAAAGATTGTTCAAGTATTACTAAGATTAACTAGAGCAGCGAAAGACTGTCTCGAGTGCCGACAACCGAGAGATTTTGTCCCCATTTCCCTCCATGGAGTCAAAAGATCATTTTGCTAAATACCTTCTATGAGTGACATACATAAGCCTTCTTTGTATTTTACCGACCAGTCCATCCAATTCTCTTATCATATCTTGCCCTATCAGCTCATACCCTTATCAGGTTTCACTATCTGGCAAAAACATCCATATGGAAACGAGTTAACGTTACCGTATGAAGTACGCATGTATATAACATAATGAATATCATCATCTCCTCCTTCGCCTATTGACGCAAAGGGCCTCGGTTAGATTTCGCCAGTCGTCTCTATCTTGAACTTTTAAATCAATACTTCTCCATTCATTATCTCCTACTTCACGCTTCATAATCCTCAGCCACGTAGGCCTGGGTCTCCCAACTCTTCTAGTGCCTTGTGGAGTCCAATTGAACATTTGGTGAACTAATCTCTTTAGGGGAGTGCGAAGAGCATGACCAAACCAGGAATGTGTAAATATATTACATGCTTAAAATGTCATTAACTTCTTTTACTTACTTTAAGAGCTGCTTTTCTGGTCCTATACTGCAGGGTAACAATGCTCTCTACAGGACCTTTCATGATTAATTTTATCGTATACATTCCAAGACATTCAGCATTTCACACTGCATATTGCTCGTTTATCGTAAAATCCCCATTATCGAAGCACTTAGAAAACAAGACAATATGAAAGAAAGCATGCGTATGGGGGGAAAAAGCATTTCAGCATTCTTGGCCCTTTGAAAGTTATTTAACCAGATAGTATGAAAGAAAGCACGTTTGTGTGGAGGGGAGGGGGTCATTTCAGCATTCTTAGCCTTTTTAAAGTTATTTAACCAGACAGTATGCAAGAAAGCAAGTGTGTGTGTGTGTGTGCGGGGGGTCATTTCAGCAATCTTAGCCTTGTTAAAGTTATTCAACCATGTTTTGGATGATGCTAGTATGCCATAAGATTTTTCATTTATCAATTTTCGAATTTGAATGGTTATAATACCAACAGACTGTATATTTTCATAGCCACGGTTTATGACATCCTTAGTATCCAATGGTCCGTATTTTCAGTTAGTTTCTTCAATTCAAAATCATGAGCTTTACAATTTCTTGAACTGTATGATCATCTGGTTAGTTCAACTTAATGCAAATTATAGAATTTATCTGTTGTGAATTACATTCCTTGGTAGACCTTGGTAGTAGATTGGCCGGGGCACCAGCCACCCGTTGACATACTACCGCTAGAGAGTTATGGGGGTCTTTTGACTAGCCAGACAGTACTACATTGGATCCTTCACTCTGGTTACAGTTCATTTTCCCTTTGCCTATATATACACACTGAATAGTCTGGCCTATTCTGTCCTCATACACCTGACAACACAGATTACCAAACAATTCTTCTTCACTTTGGGTTACTGTTCCTTAATTGTTCAGTGGCCATTTTTCTCTTGGTAAGGGTAGAAGAGACTCTTTAGCTATGGTAAGTAACTCTTGTAGGAGAAGGACACTCCAAAATCAAAACCATTATTCTCTAGTCTTGGGTAGTGCCATAGCCTCTGTACTTTGGTCTTCCACTGACTTGGGTTAGAGTTCTCTTGCTTGAGGGTACACTCGAGCACACTATTCTATCTTATTTCTCTTCCTCTTGTTTTGTCAAAGTTTTCATAGTTTATATAGGAGATATTTATTCTAATGTTGTTACTCTTCTTAGAATATTTTATTTTCATTTTTCCCTGTTGGAGCCCTTGGGCTTATAGCATCTTGCTTTTCCAATTAGGGTTATAGCTTAGCTTATAATAATAATAATAATAAATGTAGAAAAAATGCGAGAATGGAAAACAAACAAAAGTCAACAAATAAATAACCTTTATAATTTGAGATCCATAAAAAGCAACAAGTGAAAACTAGTTCACTAATCAATGAATCAGACGTAAAGTATATCGTGACACTCTTAATAGTATAGTTAAAGTTATAGAAATTGATACCAAAATGTGAGGAATCTCACACAAGCCATTTTCAAAAACGTGTCAACACATTTGATGACGTCACATTTTACATCAACGACCGGCCAGCTGCAGGTATGCAAATTAACACATTTACAAAACGATACTGTGTATATTTTACCAAAAGGATAATTATGGGCTGACTGGCCAAAGAGAAGTTAAAAATACAGATCGAACAAGAAAATCCTTAAATGATACTGAAATCAAGTGTGGCGTTTAAAATATCTAAAAGTTCCATTTGTGATCAATCGATCGCCGGTTAAAATTTACTTTTCCAACTTGAGAGAGAGAGAGAGAGAGAGAGAGAGAGAGAGAGAGAGAGAGAGAGAGAGAGAGAGAGACTCTTACACTAATAATAATAGACAGCTACTATATTTTTACCTAGGTTACAGTATGACATGCATGTCTCAATACTCACGTAAGTTTTGTTAACACAAGAAAAGGTGCGTTTGCCGTTTGTGAAGCAACTCGGTTTTAAAAATACACAACACAAAAAGAGCTACATAGGTTACACTTCTAAGTATACAATAATAAAAATAAAACTAGAAGGGCACTCAGTTGAGTGCAGACCTCCACCACGGCAGTTCATTTCTCGACCTTGACCTTAACAGGTATTAATTGGTGTGGATTTTCATACACCCCAACATGAACCAAGTTTGTAAGTCTGTGACAACGATGTCCAAACTTCTGGTTGATTACATGAACTGGACATTTTGCTTTACTGTGACCTTGACCTTCCAAATTTAAATAATTTCCAGCTTTTTACGTGACAATTAATCCACGCAGGCTTCATTACTCTACGATTAAAATTCTGGCCAGGAAGCTGTTCACAAACAGGGGGTAAAACATAACCTCCTTCCAACTTTGTTGGCATGGGGATAATAATGAAATGGATTAGCAAATCTTTATTTAACTATTTATATAGAGATTAATTGTACCGTTAATTTAGTATTTTGAGATGCACACATTTCTAAAAGTTGCCTTAGGATAGTGGACACTTGTTTGGCCAATGGGTCGCGAATGAACTGGTATTCCCTATTTACTCGGTAACTATAGAATAAATATTCAAAAGTTTCCTTACATGAACACAGGGATGTATCAAAAAGAGATAAACATTAGTTAAGTAAAGCCGAGCATTCAAGTCACCATATGCGTGATGTCACGTTACTAAGTATAACTTTACTCGTGCACCATTTGTGGAAAACCAAGACGACTGGTAACATCATGGCATCATGTTAGTTCCAGCAAGCTTGGGTGACTTTGGAGGTGGAGAATAACCATAATAGGATAACATGGATTAGAAAATAAAAACACCAGCTACGCATTGTGATACACAAAATGCGTAAGAATGTATACGATAAATTGAACGTGTAAATCCTGTAATAAGTAGGGTTCCCCTATGCGATTGGATCAGGAGAGTAGCCCTTAAAGTAAAGTAAGTAATGTAACAAGTGCTTTCCATGATTACTAGTAACGGTGCATGGGTGAAGATGTCCTGGCATAATACACATATTAAAATTCTTACTAGAAAAATAACATGCCTGGCTATAGTCATTACAGTGAATTAAATACCTAGCGGCTAACTCACTGTAGAGTAAATATAAATGGTTTTACATTTCAATAATATGAAAATATGAATTCAAACCATTTCATTTTTCCCAGCGACTCCTCTATGCAAATTTTACCTGAAAACCTACTTAATATTCCGTCTATTAAATAAGCCTGACATCGGTGATCCCGGTTTATATGACAGCGCTGATATATTGGGTGTAAAAAGGAAAATTATGGCTTATTAACCTCCTAAGGTAATAGCACCTGACCTGACCTACAGTGCCCTGATAAAAATACCGGTTTTATTATACTTACAGACGAGAAAAGCTTTCCTATTTTAAGTTCTTTCCTATAGAAAAACGTCTGTTTTCTTTAAAAAAAATACAAATTTTTCTAAAAATATACCAAAATACCTATAGTTATAAAGCAATAAGGTGTGTGTATATATATATATATATATATATATATATATATATATATATATATATATATATATATATATAGTTATAAAGTAATAAGAGGTATATATATATATATATATATATATATATATATATATATATATATATATATATATATATATACACACACAAGGAATTTCCACTCGTCTTATCAAAATGAGCTTGATTAATACCTATGTAACCTCGCTGATAAACAAATCTAGCCTAGATAACCTCAATTTCATACATATAACAAATAAAACAACCTAAATGTAATAGAAAATACCGTAAAACAAACGTCGGAACACCTACAGCACCTTCAGGAATTTTACCAGGACATCGGTATGCATGACTACCGAACCACCTACGAAAAAATACAATTTCTGGAACTTTCAACTATACTATCACCAGAGGCCCCATTATACTCACCGTATATCTGTATGAAAGCTTTAGCAGCCTCCAAAAACTGCGTGGTATCCACCTTGCCATCTTCGGTCACGGTAGGAAACGTGGTCAAATTCGTGAAAAAATTCGGCGAAACAGGGTCTCCTCCGTCACCAGACGACATAACTTTTGACTTGTGTTCGGGGCGGTTGTTTACCTTCGACTGACAGGGGGGAGATGGGGAGGGATAAGGGTACAAATTATTTCGATTAGATTATCGTACATAAGCTTTAAAGTTGTCGTTTTTTTTTAACCTAAATTATCATACACAATTTCAATATAATTATTAAGGTGTTACATGATTGACTTATCTCAAAATATTTTTGTATAATTATTTAATTAAACACACACATGAATATGTACATACCTAAGGTATGTATCGTACATCGTACTGGACCTAAAATAGCCATACATGTATGATAATTATCGTACGCATGGCACCCCTGATGGGGTGGGACCCGGGTATGGTGTCTTCTTCCTTCTTTGTGGGGGAGGGAGGGTCGTTCGGTGTTGCCACATTTCGATTAGAATAATTGCTATTATTATTATTATTATTATTATTATTATTATTATTATTATTATTATTATTATTATTATTATTATTATTATTATTATTATTATTATTATAGTTGGAAAAGCAGCATACTATAAGCCCAAGGGCTCCAACAGGGAAAAATAGCCCAGTGAGGAATGCAAATAAAGAAATAAACAAACTACAAGAGAAGTATTGAACAATTAAAATGAAATATCATTATCATTATTGTTGTTGTTGTTGTTGTTGTTGTTGTTGTTAAAATGAATTGATTTTAAAAGATATATTTTAATCTTCATGAAGAATAAAGGCATGACTGGCACAGAAAGATTGGTGTTGTCCTATTGTTTTTTTTCTTGTTTTTTTTTTTTTTAGGTTTCCTTTAAAAGTGTGGAAGTATGAATGTAACAGTGACCATTTCTGGTTTTCTTTTTCTTGAGCCATCCTCTTTGGATAGAATCTATCTATCTATCTATCTTATTTCTCTCCCTCTTGTTTTTTGAAGGTTTTAAAGTTTATTTATGAAAGATCTATTTTAATGTTGTTCCTGTTCTTAAAATATTGTATTTTAACTGTTTATTAATTCTCTTGTAGTTTATTTATTTCTTCATTTCGTTTCCTCACTGGGCTATTTTTATCACAGGTGGAGTCCTTGGGCTTATAGCATATCCTGC
>NC_090758.1:77281902-77284402 GCF_036898095.1 Palaemon carinicauda
ACTGCCCAGACAGTACTACATTGGATTCTTCTCTCTGGTTATGGTTCATTTTCCCTTTGCTTACTCATACACCGAATAGTCTGGCCTATTCTTTACTTATTTTCCTCTGTTCTCATACACCTGACAACACTGATATTACCAAACAATTCTTCTTCACTCAAGGGGTTAACTACTATAATTGTTCAGTGGCCACTTTCCTCTTGGTAAGGGTAGAATAGACTCTTTAGCTATGATAAGCAGCTCTTCTAGGAGAAGGACACTCCAAAATCAAACCATTGTTCTCTAGTCTTGGGTAGTGCCTTAGCCTCTGTACCATGGTCTTCCACTGTCTTGGGTTAGAGTTCTCTTGCTTGAGGGTACACTCGGCTACAGTATTACATCTTATTTCTCCTCTTGTTTCGTTAGAATTTCTATAGTTTATACAGGAAATATTTATTTTAATGTTGTTACTATTCTTAAAATATTCTATTTTTCCTTATTTCCTTTCCTCACTGGACTATTTTCCCTGTTGGGGGTACTGGGCTTATAGCATTCTGCTTTTCCAACTATGGTTGTAGCTTAGCAAGTAATAATAATAATAATAATAATAATAATAATCTCTTACCTACAATAGCTGACTAATGACCACGTAGGCTACCTATATCGCTACTTAGACCGACAGAGCCGTAAGTAATTTCCCCCTTATGGGATCGATTCCAGGATTAAATATAAAATGCAAGAGGCTAAGTAATGCAACTAAGAAATTGAGACCCGCTCAAGCTTGATAGTTTTTTTTTTTTTTTTGTAGTGTCTGTAACCTCACCATCCTTCTGAGCTAAGGATGGGGGTATTTGGGAGAGCCTATAGATCTACCTACTGAGTCCTCAACTGCCATTGCCTAGCCCTCCCTGGTCCTAGATTGGGTGGCGAGGGTCAGTCTCTAGCGCATTATCCTGCTAGCCAGGGCATTAATACTCTCCCTTGCCTCTGAAGTTTATGAGGAGTAAACAAAGATAGATTTGAGCAACAGGTAAAAACTATAGGCCTATTTTAATGAGGTTTACCGTCTTAATCTAACTTGAATGCCGTAAATCATGCAGCGCATCTTTGCATTAGTCCTATTGTGATAGGCCTAAGCCTCATTAACCTAGCTTCATCTAGGGTACTAGGCCTAAGCTTCCTTAACCTAGCTTTGTCTAGGGTACTAGCCCTAAGCCTCCTTAACCTAGCTTCATCTAGGGTACTAGGCCTAAGCCTCCTTAACCTAGCTTCATCTAGGGTACCCTGCATTTACCTGACCGAGAGGGGCTTTGAGCCCGCGTGGTCCCTAGACTAAACCAACCTGCCACGGTACCCCAGACTAAACCAATCTGCCGCGGTCCCCAAGCCTAACCCAACCTACCGCGGTACCCCAGACTAACCCAACCTATCGCGGTACCCCAGACTAACCCAGCCTACCGCAGTACCCCAGACTAAACCAACACCCCGCGGTACCCCAGCCTAACCCAGCCTACCGCAGTACCCCAGACTAAACCAACACCCCGCGGTACCCCAGCCTAACCCAGTCCTACCGCAGTACCCCAGACTAAACCAACACCCCGCGGTACCCCAGACTAACCCAACCTGCCGCAGTACCCCAGTCTAACCCAACCTACCGCGGTACCCCAGCCTAACCCAACCTACTGCGTTACCCCAGACTAAACCAAACACCCGGCAGTACCCCAGCCTAACCCAACCCCCACCCCTGCGAATCACAAAAGAATTAATTCAGATAAATAGCGAACGACGATTCTTCAGCTCAGTCTTTCTTTTAAAACATTAAGTCCTGTGTGACTCCAGTGACAATAATGTGCTTACGTCAACAAATTTAAGTAGACCAATGTCACAGTAACCACGTTTCTAAAGGATTTGTTTACAGTTTTCTTGTATTTCTTTGTTATGAGAGAGAGAGAGAGAGAGAGAGAGAGAGAGAGAGAGAGAGAGAGAGAGAGAACATGGACTGGGGTTTGCTTCATTGGTTATGTACTCTCTCTCTCTCTCTCTCTCTCTCTCTCTCTCTCTCTCTCTCTCTCTCTCTCTCTCTCTCTCATCGTTTTTAATAGTTACAACTACCTTTCTCTCTCTCTCTCTCTCTCTCTCTCTCTCTCTCTCTCTCTCTCTCTCTCTCTCTCTCTCTCTCTCTCTCTCTCTCTCTCTCTCATCGTTTTTAATAGTTACAACTACCTTTCTCTCTCTCTCTCTCTCTCTCTCTCTCTCTCTCTCTCTCTCTCTCTCTCTCTCTCTCTCTCTCTCTCTCCTACACACACACACACACACACACACACACACATATATATATATATATATATAATATATATATATATATATATATATATATATAGATAGATAGATAGATAGATAGATAGATAGATATATATATATATATATATATATATATATAATATATATATATATATATATACATATATATATGTATATATATATATACATAATATAATATATATATATATATATATATATA
>NC_090758.1:77289402-77315723 GCF_036898095.1 Palaemon carinicauda
TTGTCTCAAAACAAAATCATAACTTTGTCTCAAAACAAAATCATAACTTTGTCTCAAAACAAAATCATAACTTTGTCTCAAAACAAAATCATAACTTTGTCTCAAAACAAAATCATAACTTTATCTCAAAACAAAATCATAACTTTGTCTCAAGACAAAATTTGTAAGTGTAATAATTACTATATATAATTTTTTTATTATATTCTGAATATTTTACTCAATAAATATATTCATTGATATATTTATTTCATCAATTATTGATTAACAAATCTATTTGTTAAATAATGTATTCATAAATAATTCATTTATCTTTAATTATCTGATCAATTATCTATTAATATTATTTAATTAATTATCCATTATCAAGTATTGACAATTATTGATAAATAATGATAAAAAATAATCAAAATGGAAATAAGAATTATATAATTTATTACTACAATTTATTTCAGAATAAATTCAATAATAAAAAACTTACTTTATCATTCTCTCTCTCTCTCTCTCTCTCTCTCATCTCTCTCTCTCTCTCTCTCTCTCTCTCTCTCTCTCTCTCTCTCTCTCTCTCTCTCTCTCGGAATAACCATTTTATAATGGAATAAAGGTTTTTTGACTGACTTTGACTCTCTCTCTCTCTCTCTCTCTCTCTCTCTCTCTCTCTCTCTTCTCTCTCTCTCTCTCTCTCTCTAATACGACATAATTTTATATTCAGTTAAAATTGTAAGAATAGTTCTTTGCTAATTTAGTAAATTGGATATTATTATTATTATTATAATTATTATTATTATTATTATTATTATTATTATTATTATTATTATTATTATTATTATTATTATATAGGCCTATGCTATTCAACTCCCCAACTGGTTTAAACCAGTTTTAGCAAAAGTCCGTAAAATAATCAAGATTGTTTCGATATATAAAATTATTCAAACGATATATTGATATATAAACAGATTTTTAATTCAGTTTAATTAAATGTTTTTATTTATGGCTATAAAATATAAGTATATAAGGCCTATTTAGAAAAAGATATGTAAACAAAAGAAGAATATAAATGTAGATAAAATAGGCCTATTCTTCATCCAAACTCAAATGCATATAATTTCGACTTTTATAATGAAATGTTTTTATTTATGGCTATAAAATATAAGTATTTAAGGAATATTTATAAAAAAAAGATATGTAAACAAAATAAGATTATAAATGAAAATAAAATAGGCCTATTCTTCATCCAAACTCAAATGCATATATTTTCGACTTGGGTGAGGCGAAAGACGAACTCAACATGACATTTTCTATATATTTTTTTATAATTTCTTACGTTAAAAGCAAACAAAAACAAATAAGGAATAAGATAAATAGTAAGAAGAATAAATGAAATTCTACGCTGTCAAAAGCGGTTTCGTGCAAACTCGAATGTACCGAATGTAAACATGACGCACTATTTTGCGTTACAAGTCTTTTGCATTATGATAACATTCCTTTTAGTGTTTTTCTCTTCAAATATTTACTAGATCTTTTTTTCTTAGTTTTATTGCTGCTGTGAGCCATCATACATGTTTTGTTTTTATTTTTATTCGTTGTTTTGTATTCTTGTTAATTTTGCCTAATGCAGATGATGCTACTCTCTTTGGATCAATTCCATCTAAATGTAGATCTTGGGTTGTTGAATCCCTTGTTAGAGATTTAACTAAAATTAGTGCATGGTGCAAATTATGGGGCATGAAGTTGAATCCTAACAAACATGATATGTGATTTGTCCTAGAAAACAAGCTTGTTGCATATGCAGATGATGCTACTCTCTTTGCATCAATTCCATCTCCTGAATGTAGATCTTGGGTTGCTGAATCCCTTAATAGAGATCTAGCTAAAATTAGTGCATGGTGCAAATTATGGGGAATTGAAGTTGAATCCCAATAAAACTCAAAGTATTATTGTAAGTAGGTCAAGGACAGTAGCTCCTCAACATCCGGATCTCAGTATTGATAATGTTTCTTTAAATCTATATGACTCCTATAAAATTCTAGGTGTGATTCTTGATTGCAAATTTACTTCTGAGAAACACATTAGGTCTGTTTACTATTCAATTGCACAAAAAATTGGCTTATTGGGAAAGTCTTACAAGATTTTCGGTGGTCAATCTATTCTGAAGAAGTGTTTTAATTCTTTCATTCTACCTTGTTTCAAGTATTGTTCTCTCTGGGCTTCAGCTGCTGATTCTCATTTTGATTTGTTGGACAGGAACTTGCGGTCAATTAAATTTCCTATTCCTGATCTAGATTTTAATCTTTGGCACCGTCGTTCAATTAGTTCATTATGCATGTTGCATAAAATTTTTCATAATTCTGACCATCCTTTGCATTCAGATCTTCCCGAACAGTAACCCCTTGTTCTTAATACTAGGCAAGCAGTTAATTCTAATAGTCAGGTCTTCTCCACTATAAGGCTCAATACTACACAGTATTCTAGAAGTTTTATTCCAGCTGTGACCAAGTTGTGGAATGATCTTCCTAATCAGGCAGTTAAATCGGTGGAACTTCAAAAGTTCAAACTTGCAATGAATGTTTTTATGTTTAACAGGCTGGCATAAGTCCTTTTATAGTTTATATATATGGTAGACCTATTTTAATGATGTTACTGATCTTAAATTATATATATTATTAATTCATTATTTTTCATGTAGTTTATTCATTTCATTTTCTCACTGGGCTATTTCTCCCTGTTATAGAGCCCTTAGGCTTATAGCATCCTGCTTTTCCAACTAGGGTTGTAGCTTAGCTAATAATCTCCCCAATATATTGAAGAGCCACGAGTCTGATCATAGCTTTGTTGTGGTGGCCAATGTGATAACGTCCCTGACTGGTGAACGCCAGACTGGGGTTTGAGTCATGCTCAAACTCCATAGTCTCTTTGATCGTTGCAACCTCACCATCCTTGTGAGATAAGATGGCGGGTGCAGGGGAGCCTATAGGTCTATTTGCTAAGTCATCAGCAGCCATTGCCTGGCCCTCCCCTGGTCCTAGCTTGGGTGGAGGGGAGGCTTGGACGCTGATCATATGTATATATGGTCAGTCTCTAGGGCATTGTCCTGCTTGATAAGGCAATGTCACTGTCCCTTGCCTCTGTCATTCATAAGTGGGCCTTTAAACCTTAAGCCATCCGCACTAGGTTGGTTTGCTGTGACCGACCCAGCCTAAAGTCTCCCACCATCACCGATCTTACACTGGCCAGCGTAGTGATAAAAACTGGCCAAACCCCAATCATGTAGAAGGACATGTCTGAGGCCTTTGTCCTGCAGTGGACTAGAAATGGCTCCACTCGGAAATCACAACATACTACAAAATTGCCCAAACTGCCGTGTGGGAGTTAGGAAAGGGGTGGGAAGGGTTGAATATGTGTGCATATGTATGTATATATTTATCCTGTAATAATAATAATAATAATAATAATAATAATAATAATAATAATAATAATAATAACAACAACAACAGATATTCGATAAAAATGACAATCAATGCTATATGCGGTACATGTTGGAGTCACGCTACCACCTTAATAAGCAAATCTAGATTTCAGTTTATTACCTCTCTCTCTCTCTCTCTCTCTCTTCTCTCTCTCTCTCTCTCTCTCTCTCTCTCTCTTCATAAATTTTATACCAAACGTCTAAAAATTGTAATAAGAAAACTGGTTATTCTGTTCGTGTGTTTGTTTTTATTACTTCTCTCTCTCTCTCTCTCTCTCTCTCTCTCTCTCTCTCTCTCTCTCTCTTCTCTCTCTCTCTCTCTCTCTCTCTCTCTCTCTCTTCATAACGGATATTTATACCAAACGTCTAAAAATTGTAATAAGAAAAAAAACTTTGATTTTAGTAGGTCTACTAATGCTCTATACTGTACATATCTAATATTAAAATATTCAGTATTAAAACGTCTAAAAAATTATAGTTATTAAAATGGTAATTTGTATTTTTTTAATATAAATAAAGTCTTAGAATTATATACTTTTAATTCTAAGTCATTTTGTCATCAAACTTTTGTTTGGTATAAAAATCTGGGAGTTACTATTTAATCTATGATTTTGTCATTTTCGATTTCTTGTCAACAAATGATAAACATTTTATCATATAAGGCTAAGTGGTAGAAAAAACAATGATTATATTATAATAATGACAGACAGACATTTGAATCTAACAAATAAACAAAAAGAAAAATAATAATAACAAAAACACTTGTAGGAAGACCGACATATCTTTGCATGTCACAGCTGATGTGGACATGGTCAGTGTTACCACATCAAAGGCATCCAGGATGTGTTATATTTAGCAAAAAAATCTCTCTCTCTCTCTCTCTCTCTCTCTCTCTCTCTCTCTCTCTCTCTCTCTCTCTCTCTCTCTCTCTCTCTCTCTCTCTCTCTCGTGTATTCAGTAGGTGTTCAACTAAAAATGCTTATTGATTTGACTGAAATCTCTCTCTCTCTCTCTCTCTCTCTCTCTCTCTCTCTCTCTCTCTCTCTCTCTCTCTCTCTCTCTCTCTCTCTCTCTCGTGTAATCAGTAGGTGTTCAACTAGAAATGCTTATTGATTTGACTGAAACCCCTCTCTCTCTCTCTCTCTCTCTCTCTCTCTCTCTCTCTCTCTCTCTCTCTCTCTCTCTCTCTCTCTCGTGTAATCAGTAGGTGTTCAACTAAATATGCTTATTGATTTGACTGAAATCTCTCTCTCTCTCTCTCTCTCTCTCTCTCTCTCTCTCTCTCTCTCTCTCTCTCAGTAGATGTTCAACCAAATATGCTTATCGATTCGGCCGAGAGAGAGAGAGAGAGAGAGAGAGAGAGAGAGAGAGAGAGAGAGAGAGAGAGAGAGAGAGAGAGAGAGAGAGAGAGAGGCTATGTGTCAATCTTCGAAAGAAAATTAAACGAAAACACACAAAGGAGAGAGAGAGAGAGAGAGAGAGAGAGAGAGAGAGAGAGAGAGAGAGAGAGAGAGATCCGTATAGGCTGTGTCAATCTTCGAAAGAAAATTAAACGAAAACAAAGAAAAAAAAAAAAGAGAGAGAGAGAGAGAGAGAGAGAGAGAGAGAGAGAGAGAGAGAGAGAGAGAGAGAGAGAGAGAGAGAGAGAGATCAAAGAAAGACGAAAATAACAACTATAATCATTTCTACAAACTTACCAAGGTCAAATTCTTTACCCTTGCAATGTCACAAACAATCCTATTGCAAAGACATAACAATAGATCATTGCAAATGGGATACCTACATTCCTCGCCCTTTTAGAATTCCTGGAAAAGCAGGATATGCTATAAGCCCAAGGACTCCACCCGTGATAAAAATAGCCCAGTGAGGAAACGAAATGAAGGAATAAATAAACTACAAGAGAAGTAATGAACAATTAAAATACAGTATTTAAGAACAGTAATAATATTAAAATAAATCTTTCATATATAAACTTTAAACACTATAAAAAAACAAGAGGGAGAGAAATAAGATAGATAGGTAGATAGATAGGCATTCTATTCAAAGAGGATGGCTCAAGAAAAAGAAAACCAGAAATGGTCACTGTTACATTCATACTTCCACACTTTTAAAGAAAACCTAAATTAAAAGCAATAGGCCTACACAATATTTCTGTGCCAATCATGCCTTTATGCTTTTCCAACTAGGGTTATAATAATAATAATAATAATAATAATAATAATAATAATAATAATAATAATAATAATAATAATAATAATAATAATAATAATAATAGCAATTATTCTAATCGAAATGTGGCAACACCGAACGACCCTCCCTCCCCCACAAAGAAGGAAGAAGACACCAATACCCGGGTCCCACCCCATCAGGGGTGCCATGCGTACGATAATTATCATACATGTACGATTATTTTAGCTCCATTACGATGTACGATACATAGCTTAGATATATACATATTCATGTGTGTGTGTTTGATTAAATAATTATACTAAAATATTTTGAAATAAGTTAATAATGTAACTCATTGATAATTATATTTGAAACTTTTTACGATAATTTTGGTTGAATAAATAACAATTTTTTGGCTTATGTACGATAACCTAGTTGAAATAATCTGTACCAAGGTCCCTCCCCATCTCCCCCCTGTCAGTCGAAGGTAAACAACCGCCCCGAACACAAGTCAAAAGTTATGTCGTCTGGTGACGGAGGAGACCCCATTTCGCCGAATTTTTTCACGAATTTGACCACGTTTCCTGCTGTGACCGAAGATGGCAAGGTGGATACCACACAGTTTTTGGAGGCTGCTAAAGCTTTCATTCAGATATACGGTGAGTATAATGGGGCCTCTGGGAGTATATAGTTGAAAGTTCCAGAAATTGTATTTTTTCGTAGGTGGTTCGGTAGTCATGCATACCGATGTAAAGGTAGAATTCCTGAAGGTGCTGGAGGTGTTCTGACGTTAGTTTTACGGTATTTTTATTACATTTAGGTTGTTTTATTTGATATATATGTGAAATTGAGGTTATCTAGGCTAGATTTGTTTATCAGCGAGGTTACATAGGTATTACTCCAGCTCATTTTGATAAGAGATGGATGGAAATTCCTTTGTGTATGTATATATATATATATATATATATATATATATATATATATATATATATATATATATATATATATATATATATATATATATATACACACACCTCATTGCTTTATAACTATAGGTATTTTGGTATATTTTTAGAAAAATTTGTACTTTTATAAAGAAAACAGACGTTTTTCTATAGGAAAGAACTTAGAATAGGAAAGCTTTTCTCGTCTGTAAGTATAATAAAACTGATACTTTTATCAGGGCACTGTAGGTCAGGTTAGGTGCTGTTACCTTAGGGGAGTAATACACTTCCCCATAATTTTCCTTCTACACCCAATATATCAGCGCCGTCATGGAAAACGGGATCACCGATGTCAGGCTTATTTAGTAGACGGAAGATTAAGTAGGTTTTCGGATAAAATTTGCATAGAGGAGTGTCTGGGAAAAATAAAATGGTTTGAATTCATATTTTCATATTATTGAAAGGTAAAACTATATATATTTACCCCACAGTGAGCTAGTCGTGAGTTATTTAATTCACTGTAATGACTATCGCCAGGCATGTTATTTTTATAGTAAGAATTTTAATATATGTTTTATGCCAGGACATCTTCACCCATGCATCGTTACCAGTAATCATGGAAGGTGCTTGTTAAATTACTTACTTTACTTTATGGGCTACTCTCCTGGTCCAATCGCATAGGGGAAATCTACTTATTACAGGACTTACACGTTCAATTTATCGTATACATTCTTACGCATTTTGTGTATCACAATGCGTAGCTGGTGTTTTTATTTTCTAATCCATGTTATCCTCTCCTATTATGGTTATTCTCCACCTCCAAAGCCACCCAAGCTTGCTGGAACTAACACGATGCCGTGATATTACCAATCGCCTTGGTTTTCCACAGATGGTGCACGAGTAAAGTTATACCTATTAACTTGACGGTACTTGTGTTGTGACTTGAATGCTAGACTTTACTTAACTAATGTTTATCTCTTTTTGATATGCCTCTGTGATTGTGTAAGGAAACTTTTGAATATCTATTCTATAGTTACCGAGTAAATAGGGAATAACAGCTCATTCGTGACCCAGTTGCCAAACAAGTGTCTACTATTCTAAGGCAACTTTTAGAAATGTGTGCATCTCAAAATACTAAATTAACGGTACAATTAATCTCTATATAAATAGTTAAAGATTTGCTAATAAAAATCATATTTTTACCCCTGTCAACGAAGTTGGAAGGTTATGTTTTACCCCCTGTTTGTGAACAGCTTCCTGGCCAGAATTTTAATCGTAAATTAATGAAACCTGCATGGATTAATTATCATGTAAGAAGTTGGAAATGATTAAAATTTTGGAAGGTCAATGTCACAGTAAAGCAAAATGTCCAATACATGTAATCAGCCATAAATTTGGACATCGTTGTCACAGAGACATAAAACTTAGTTCATATTTGGGTGTATGAAACTCCACACCAATTAATACATGTTAAGGTTGAGAAATAGGCTGCCAGGGTGGAGGTCTGCACTCAACTGAGTGCCCTTCTAGTTTTAATTTTTTGTCTAATGTATACTTAGAAGTGTAACCTATGTAGCTCTTGTTGCGTTGTATTTATAAAACTGAGTTGTTTCACAAACGGCAAACGCACCTTGTCGTGTGTTTACTAAACTTGCGTGAGTGTTGGGACATGCATGTCGTACTGTAACCTAGGTAAAAATATAGTAGCTGTCTATTATTATTAGTGATTAAGTCTCTCTCTCTCTCTCAAGTTGGATAAATAAATTTTAACCGGCGATCGATTGATCACAAACAGAACTTTCTTTAAATTTATTAAACGCCGCACTTGATTTCAATCTCATTTAAGAATTTTCTTGTTCAATCTGTATTTTTAACTTCTCTTTGGCCAGTCAGCCCATAATTATCCTTTTGGTAAAATATACACAGTATCGTTTTGTAAATGTGTTAATTTGCATACCTGCAGCTGGCCAGTCGTTTATGTAAAATGTGACGTCGTCAAATGTGTTGACACGTTTTTAAAAATGGCTTGTGTGAGATTCCTCACATTTTGGTATCAATTTCCATAACTATTTAACCATACTATTAAGAGCGTCACGATATACTTTAAGTCTTATTCATTGATTATTGAACTAGTTTTCACTTGTTGCTTTTTATGGATCTCAAATTATAAAGGTTATTTATTTGTTGACTTCTGTTTGTTTTCCATTCTCGCATTTCTTTTACATTTGGTCTACCAAGGATTGTAATTCATAACAGATAAATTATATATTTTGCATTAAATTAAACAAACCAGGTGATGACACAATTCAAGAAATTGTTAAGCTCATGATTTTGAATTGAAGAAACTAACAGAAAATACAGACCATGAATATTAAGGATGTCATAAACCGTGGCTAAGTAAATATACAATCCATGGGTATTATAACTATTCAAATTTGAAAACTGATAAATGAAAAATCTTTTGGCATACTAGCATCATCCAAAACATGGTTAAATAACTTTAACAAGGCTAAGATTGATGAAATGACCCCCCGCACACACAAACATGCTTTCTTTCATACTGTCTGGTTAAATAACTTTAAAAAGGCTAAGAATGCTGAAATGACCCCCTCCCCTCCACACAAACATGCTTTCTTTCATACTGTCTGGTTGAATAACTTTAAAAAGGCTAAGAATGCTGAAATGCTTCCCTCCCATACGCATGCTTTCTTTCATATTGTCTTGTTTTCTAAGTGCTTCGATAATGGGGATTTTACGATAAACGAGCAATATGCAGTGTGAAATGCTGAATGCCTTGGAATGTATACAATAAAATTAATTACAAAAGGTCTCGTAAAGAGTATTGTTATCCTGCAGTACAGGACCAGAAAAACAGCTCTTAAAATAAGTAAAAGAAGTTAATGGCATTTTAAACATCTAACATACTTAAACATTCCTGGTTTGGTCATGCTCTTCACACTCCCCTAAAGAGATTAGTTCACCAAACTTTCAACTGAGCTCCACAAGGCACTAAAAGAGTTGGGAGACCCAGGCCTACATGGCTGAGGATTATGAAGCGTGAAGTAGGAGATAATGAATGGAGAAGTATTGATTTAAAAGCTTGAGATAGAGACGACTGGCGAAATCTAACCGAGGCCCTTTGCGTCAATAGGCGAAGGAGGAGATGATGATGATATTCATTACGTTATATTCATGCGTACAGCATACAGTAACGTTAACTCGTTTCCATATGGATGTTTTTGCCAGATAGTGAAACCTGATAAGGGTATGAGCTGATAGGGCAAGATATGATAAGAGAATTGGATGAACTGGTCGGTAAAAAAACAAAGGCGGCTTATGTATGTCACTCATAGAAGGTATTTAGCAAAATGATCTTTTGACTCCTTGGAGGGAAATGGGGACAAAATCTCTCGGTTGTCGGCACTCGAGATAGTCTTTCACTGCTCTAGTTATTCTTAGTAATTCTTGAACAATTATTCTAATTTTTTCAGTCTTTCCTTTGTAAATCTATCTTAAGACTTCTTCGGAGTCTTTTTTTTCATTTGGTCCCAGTTATAACTATTTTGTACCTTATACTCTCCCGTACGTCTTATCGTTATCTAGCTCGATACTCTGAGTAGGTTACAAACTCCATGTTGAAATTCACCTTTGTCTCACTATAATCAATTTCTTTTAGCGATGCAGATTTGCACCGACTCGCAGCGGTGCCCTTTTAGCTCGGAAAAGTTTCCTGATCGCTGATTGGTTGGACAAGGTAATTTTAACCAATCAGCGATCAGGAAAATTTTCTGAGCTAAAAGGGCACCGCTGCGAGTCGGTGCAAATCTGCCTCGATAAAAGAAATAGACTATACTGGCTCCTACTTATAAATATCCAGATTGAAATTACTTAGCTGTAACTTTAGGAAGTTCAGGATGGCATGGAACATTTCTAAGGTCAAGCTGAACAGCTTTCTCTCTCATCTTACTGTTATTGTTTACATTTAGGATACAATCTTGGTGATACTGTTGAACTTTTGGTTTTCCTTCTCGCTTTCGTATCGTGATTCTACAGTCCCAGCTAGCTAAGGGCATTTGGTCACCCCTGTCATATGTCTGCATTATAGAGCTTTTTCTGAGATTTGTGGGTGGATTATGTTTCTTGATAGAGCACAAACTGTTCAATGGGATACTGTATTTAATGTAGGAAAACCAATATGATTTCCCATTTAGATTTATACAATCTTTTATTACCTTTGCAACGATGACATTCATTACCTCCGCCATTGAAGTTGGGAGGAGGTTGTTTTCGTCCCTGTCTGTCTGTCTGTGAACAACTTCCTGTCCACAATTTTACTCATAGAGTAGTGAAACTTTCAGGAATAATTTTCATGATGAGACATGGAAGTGATTCAATTTTGAAAGTCAGAGGTCAAAGGTCAAGCTAAAGGTCATCCGAATTGGCCCCAACCTTAACCCAAGGTCAAAGGTCAAGCAAAAGGTCATCCATATTGACCTTAACTTTAACCCCAAGTTTGCCTATGGTTGTTGCACAGACTTTAGAAATCCCTGCAGTCTAAGATTCTGGGAAAGGCAAGCTGGTTTCGAGAAATAATTCTGTCTCCGTTGGCAGAGGTCTGCACTCTGAGTGCTTTTCTGGTTGACATATATTGTTGTCTCTCAAATACTCTTGTTGCATTTGCAAAAGTCCTTACTTCAGAATCGTATCACCAGTTAATGACGTTTGTATATCACCTTCTGTTATAGTATGTAATTGAAGAGAAATATAACCGAGTGGTTTCCCTTTCCTTTAACCCTTTTACCCCCAAAGGACGTACTGGTACGTTTCACAATTCTCATCCCTTTACCCCCATGGATGTACCGGTACGTCCTTGCAAAAAAATGCTATAAAAATTTCTTTTTTCAATATTAATCTTACCCGATAATCATGTAGCTGTCAACTCTGTTGCCGACAGAAATCTACGGTCGGGATACGCCAGCGATCGCTATACAGGTGGGGGTGAACACCACAGCGCCATCTGTGGTCAGGTACTCTAGTACTTCTTGTCAACACCACCTCAATTTTTCCTCTGTCGTGCCTCCGGCTAGACCTACATGGATACGCTGTTGATTCTGGAGTTATTGCTCACGATTTGGTGATGTATTTGCTCTAGAGTTTAGCCTTCGCTATTCAGGAAGCTATATCATTAGCTTAGCAAGTTTTTGGAATTAATTTGATTTAATTGTTGATTTAATTTTGGTACGAAGAGAGTATGAACTCTCTTTCACTTTTAAATGGCCGACCCTTCCCTTAGACGGAAGTGTTGGTGTCGAAGAGAGTATAGACTCTCTTAATTTTGCTTAACAAAGTTATAGAATTATTTTATATCTCTCCGCCTTTTATAGGCCTCTTTGATTAACTTCCTTTTATTATAAACTTATTTAAATTAATTTTTATATTTGTTTATATTCGACCTTTCCTAATAGTAGGCGGTCTTTTCTTGGTACCGAAGTTAATTAACTTTGAGCCCGTCATTTCGTTTTTACCTGTTAACATATTATGCTATTTTAATGTTTTTGAAAGAATTTCTTTGATAGTCTTGTACTGTTTTCAAAGTTGAACTAACGTTTGTTCCGTAACCGAAATACAAACCACGCTATTTACAAAGGGTTTACTTTTAGCGCAGCTGAAATGACGAGCCAATAGTTTTTAACGAGGGTTAATTACCCCCGCGCTAGTTAGCGGGGGGTGGGGAAGGGTAGCTTGCTACCCCTCCCCCCTCCACACACCGGTGACTTGCTTCACTTCACTTTTGGCTCGGCGGTGATCAGACGTGTCTGTTCATCGCCTTCGCTGACAGCCTTTAATTTTCTTCTTTTTCTTTACAGCTTGTGTGATTGGTTGGAAGTTGACCTTCAGTTATTTTCTTTTATTTAATATGCGGACATGCCCTGGAGTTGCCGGCCGTCCTTGTGGGACTTTCATGTCGGACGTGAGTACGGATCCTCACACCCTCTGCCCTCAATGTCGGGGCCGACGGTGCGACCAGGATAACATGTGCCGTGAGTGTAGGGAGTGGTCTGCCTCCCAGTGGGAGAGGTTTGGCCGTCGGCGTAAGAAGAAGTCCAAGAGAGACCGTTCTCCTCCGGGGTTAGCCTTGAAGGAGGAAGGTTCTCGGGACTCTTCTTCCGCCGCCCAAACCTCCTCCGAAGCTCCCCCTCGTCCGCCTCCTAAGGAGAGTCGTCCGAGTGGGAGCGCAGGCCCTTGTTCTGTTTCCCTACCTTCGGTGGGGGGAGAGGGCGTCGCCTCCCATAGCGAGGCGGTTCCCCCTCCTCCTCCGGGGGAGGTTATTGATAATAATACTTTATCCAGTGATGATCTGTTGCAGATTTGGTCGTCCCTGGGGCTTAAGGGCTTGCCCTCCAGGGTCGCTCTTATTGACCTTGTCTCGTTGGGGGCCGCTGTTAAACAGTCGCCGGTGGTAGCGGAGGTAGACCCTCTGTCTATTGTCGACGTCGTGGTGACAGAGGCCTCCGACGTGGCTGGGCCTTCCGACGCAGGTGCTGTTGCTGGTGATGGTGCTCTAGGCTCTCCTCCTCCTTCCGTGCATCCTTCGAAGGGGGAAGTGAGTCCTTCGGTCTCGACTGCTGCCCAGCTTCCTTCTGAGGGAAGTGTTTTGAAGGAGACTCCCCTTCGGAGGACCGATGGTCCCGACGATCTCCCCCGAGGCCGCCTCCGCCGTAAGGCTCACCGCCCTCTACGCCACAAGGGCCTCCCTTCCCCTTACAGGGGGACTAAGAGGCGCCTTTTTGGGTCTTCGTCCTCCGGGGGGGACTCTCCTCGTCAGCCTCAACCGACTACTCCGCCCTCCTTGAACCTCTCTGCGGACCGCTCTCCATCTCCTGCCGGATCTTCGCCTTCTGGAGAACTCGTCACCCGACGGGCAACGGTCCCTTCGGGGCTAAGGGATTCTTCCCTTACGCGAGCAGGGCCAGCGCACAAGCGCTCTCCTGCTCGCCAGCGATCTCCTGCTCGTCGACGATCTCCTGCTCGCCAAGACTCTCCTGCTCGCCGACGCTCACCTGCTCGTCGGCTCTCTCCTGAGGTTCGCCCCCCTCGCCAGCGCTCTCCTGCTCGTCAGCTCTCTTCCGAGCGTCAGCGCTCATTTGAGGACCATCGCCCTGCGGTCTCTGACCACCCTTTAGTTCCTGCTGAACTCCCTGCTCACCATCGTGTGTCAGAAACACATGTTCGCCAACGCGCCAGCGATCTTCCCGTTCCTGCTCGTGAACCTATCCTCTCACAGGACACGCGTCGACCTTCTGCTCGCCAGCGATCACCAGCTCGCCAGCGATCACCAGCTCGCCAGCGATCACCAGCTCGCCAGCGATCACCAGGTCGCCAGCGATCACCTTCACATGCTGCCCGCCATCGCACGAACCAGCATGATCGCCCGCTTACGCATGCTGCTCCTCATCGCAATACCCTGAACGATCGCCCTCCTGCGGATGCTGATCACCATCGCACAACCCTGCACGATCGCCCGCTTACGCATGCTGCTCGCCATCGCACAACCCTGCACGATCGCCCGCTTTCGCATGCTGCTCCTCATCGCATACCCTGAACGATCGCCCTCCTGCGGATGCTGATCACCATCGCACCCTTTCACGCGATCATTCACCTGCGCATGCTGCTCGCCATCGCACAACCCTGCACGATCGCCCGCTTACGCATGCTGCTCCTCATCGCACAACCCTGAACGATCGCCTTCCTGCGGATGCTGATCACCATCGCACCCTTTCACGCGATCATTCACCTACGCATGCTGCTCGCCATCGCACAACCCTGAACGATCGCCCGCTTACGCATGCTGCTCCTCATCGCTCAACCCTGAACGACCGCCCTCTGGCGCGCAATCATTCACCTTCACATGCTGCTCGCCATCGCTTACCATCACGTGATCATTATCGCCAGCGATCTTCTTCACCTACGCGGCAGCACGATCCCTCCCCGTCGCGCCATCGCTTGCGTTCGTCGCCTCGGACACGTGTTCCTTTACCTGCCCACCCTCACGCCCACTCGCCTGCGCGCCCGCGTGATCGCTCGCCTGCGCGCACCGCGCGCGATCGCTCGCCTGCGCGCGCGCCGCGGGCCGCTCGCCTGTACGCCCGCGCGATCACCCGCGCAACCATTCGCCTTTGCGCGACCGTTCACCCTCGCGCGACCATAATTCGCGGCGAATTCCACAGCCGGTGGTAGCAGCAGGGACGCGTGCTCCTAGACGGCACTCGGGATCACCTCCATCCAAGCACAGGTTGGTATTGCAGGACGAGGACAGGTCATTACAGCATTCTTCCCCACCTTCTTTTCAGGCAGGTACCGTCGTGTCCACTCCAAAGGATCGCCCGATCCCTTTCACCTTAGCGAGGATTTCGGACTCTGTGTCCTTTGAGCAGCAGACTTGGTTTGGTCCGCTGGCACGGGCGTTAGTGAGGGTTATGAAACCAGCACTCGCCGGCCAGGGTAACAAACCAGCGGCTGTCTCTCCTTCGCTGAAGAGAAAGAGAGGAGTGGACTTCGTGGTGACTTCCCCCAGGGCGAAGTTGGTTCCCAAGAGGTCGGTCTCGAGGGTCCCCTCTCCGGCACGAGTACTCTCTCCTTCTCCCGTGGACGAGGCCTTTCCGTCCTCAGGTGAGTCCAGTGGACCGGTAGTCTTCCCCCCGGCACCAGGGGGGGAGACTTCGCTTCAGGCAGGAGAATTGTCTCGTGAGGAAGGGGCCCCTCGAACCTCGTTGTTGGGATCCTGTATCCCTCCTAGGAGGGAGCCCAAGGATTCCAAGACCATCCCTAAATCCTCTGCAAGGATTCGACAGGAACCCATGACTACCCAGGGGAATGTCCACGTATCACCCCAGGAAGAGATTCCTGGGGCAGGAGACTTAGCTGCCAGCCCACAGGGAGGAGAACAGCAAGAGTCCGAACATGCCTTCTGGCAGGTCCTAAGCCTGATAAGGCAACTTAACAGTCTTACGGATCCAGTCATCCCCCCCCGTGAAGGCAAAGACACAATTCTGGATGAAGTGTTCGACGTTCGGAAGGCCCCTAAGACCAGTGCAGCTCTGCCCTGGTCTCGGGGGCTGAAGAGTGCCAGAGCTAGGGCCAATGCTCAGCTCGCACTTCTTGCCTCCTCCAGTCGTCCCACTGCCGGGAACAAACTCATCCCTCCTCCTCGCCTTCAGCAGAGGAGGTATTTCGAGATCCTGGGTGAGCACAACCTCGCTCTTCCGCTCCATCACTCTGTGGAGGAGCTGGCGAAGGGAGTTCCCTTGGAGAAACTCTCTGCCCGGCAGGTGTCGTTCTCGGCGGCAGAGATCCTTAACCACGAGAAGGTCGCTAAGTGTGCCATGCAGGCCACTTCGTGGCTGGACTTCTGGTTAGGATCTCTGGGCATCCTATTGCGATCTGAGGACTTGTCCAAGGAGACCAATAGGAAGGCCCTAGAGACCTTCTTGCTCTCGGGCACCCGCTCCATCGAGTTCTTGGCGCACCAGGTTACCACCCTGTGGGCCAACTCGGTGTTGAAGCGTCGCGATGCTGTGTCCGAGAGATTCCATCCGAAGGTCCCCGCCGTAGATGTGTGTAGGCTCCGACATGCCTCCCTCCTGGGGGAGAGCCTGTTTGAGCCTCAAGACTTGGAGCGAACGGCTGAGAGGTGGAGGAAATCCAGCACGGACTCCCTCCTCCACAGGGCCCTTACAACTCGGCCCTATAAGCCTCCAGCCCCGCCACAACAGCAGCAACAGCCTCGTAAGGCTCCCAAACAGGCACCGGCAGCTAAGAAAGTGGTGTCTAAGCCCCAGCCCTTTCCAGCCAAGGTCAAGAGGGGTGGTAAGTCCTCCAGGGGAGGCAAGACTTCTAGGGGTGGCGGCCGCGGCCGCAAGCCCTAGGGGTGGCAGTCCCCCTGCGTGTCCACCTGTGGGGGGATGCCTTCAGCGTTGCGTCCGCAGGTGGCAACATCTCGGGGCCGATGCTTGGACGATCTCGGTGATCGGCCAAGGTTATCGCGTCCCGTTCACGTCATCTCAACCTCCCCTGACAGCGAATCCAGTGTCGTTGAGCTCCTATGCCATGGGATCGGCAAAGGGGCTGGCCCTTCAGGCCGAAGTCAAGACCATGTTCGAGAAGGGTGCTCTCCAGGAGGTCGTGGACGGCTCTCCAGGCTTCTTCAGTCGACTCTTTCTTGTAAAGAAGGCTACTGGAGACTGGAGACCCGTCATCGATCTCTCGGCTCTGAACAGGTTTGTCAAACAAACCCGGTTCAGCATGGAGACAGCAGACACAGTCAGACTTGCGGTGAGACCACAAGACTTCATGTGTACACTGGATCTAAAGGACGCGTACTTCCAGATCCCAATCCATCCGTCTTCCAGGAAGTACCTGAGATTCTGCCTAGACAACAAGATCTACCAGTTCAAGGTGCTGTGTTTCGGTCTCTCCACAGCTCCTCAGGTGTTCACCAGAGTGTTCACCCTGATTTCGACTTGGGCGCACAGGAACGGCATTCGTCTCCTTCGTTACCTAGACGATTGGCTGATCCTAGCAGACTCGGAGTCGACCCTTCTTCGACACCGAGACAGGCTTCTAGATCTTTGCCAGGATCTGGGGATCGTGGTAAACCTCGAGAAGTCCTCTCTGCAGCCGTCCCAGCGACTGGTTTATCTAGGCATGCTAATAGACACCAATCTCCACAAAGCCTTTCCATCAGACGACCGGATAGCAAGGCTGAGGAGGGTGGCGGAACCTTTCCTCAGGCGAAAAGAACTCCCCGCCCAATCGTGGTTGCGTCTCTTGGGCCACCTATCCTCCCTGGCCCGTCTGGTTCCAAACAGCCGCCTCAGGATGAGATCCCTTCAATGGCGGCTCAAGTCCCGGTGGAATCAAGGATCCGATTCCCCGGACACTCTGATCCCAATGGGGTCTCTGGAACAGACGGACTTGCGGTGGTGGCTGGCCGACGAGAACCTGCGAAAGGGAGTGAGTCTTCTCGTCCTTCCCCCGGAATTGACTCTGTTTTCGGACGCGTCAAAAGAAGGGTGGGGGGCGCACGTTCTGAACCAGAGGGCCTCAGGCCTTTGGTCAGAATCAGAAAAGTGCCTACACATCAACCTGCTAGAATTGAAGGCCGTCTTTCTGGCCCTTCAACAGTTCCAACGGTTCCTGGCGGGTCACTCCGTGGTGGTGATGAGCGACAACACCACGGTAGTGGCTTATATCAACAAGCAGGGAGGCACTTTTTCACAACAGCTATCCCATCTTGCAGTAGAGACTCTGAGGTGGACCGAAACCCACTCGATAACACTATCAGCTCGCTTCATTCCTGGCAAGAGGAATGTGCTCGCCGACAGTCTGAGCAGGGCTTCGCAGATAGTGAGTACCGAGTGGTCTTTGGATCCTCAGATAGCCAACAAAGTCCTGACTTTGTGGGGTTCCCCGACGGTGGACTTGTTCGCGACAGCCTTGAACTTCAAGCTGCCCCTGTACTGCTCACCAGTCCCGGACCCCAAGGCACTCTGGCAAGATGCTTTCCAGCAACGGTGGGACAACATCGACGTGTACGCCTTCCCACCATTCTGTCTGATGAGAAGGGTGCTCAACAGGACCAGACTATCGGTCAACTGTTCCATGACTCTAGTAGCTCCGCTATGGCATCACGCGGAATGGTTTCCGGACCTTCTGCAACTCCTGACGGAACTCCCAAGGGAGCTTCCTCCACGACACGAGCTTCTCAGACAACCCCACTCCGGTGTCCCTCACAGGGCCGTAGCCTCGCTTCGGCTTCACGCCTGGAGACTATCCAGCGTCTCCTCGCGGAGAGAGGCTTTTCGCAACAGGTTGCGGAGAGAATGTCTCGGCACCTGCGAAGGTCCTCTGAGGGAGTCTACCAAGCGAAGTGGAGAGTCTTTTGTGGTTGGTGTCGTGGAAGGGGTATCTCTCCACTCGATGCCACTATTCCAGCAATAGCGGACTTCCTTGTGTATCTGCGAGAAGAAATGCGCCTTTCTGTCTCGGCAGTGAAAGGCTATCGCTCAGCCTTAAGCTTGGCCTTCAGATTGAAGGGCGTGGATATTTCTTCATCGCTAGAACTCTCTTTACTCATACGTAGCTATGAGCTTACCTGCCCCCAGTCGGAAGTGAGACCCCCTCCTTGGAACGTGGTTCGAGTTCTCAGGTCTCTCAAGAGACCTCCCTTCGAGCCATTACGCCAGGCCTCCGATCGCCACCTGTCTTGGAAGACGGCTTTCCTACTCGCCTTGGCCTCGGCCAAGCGAGTTAGTGAACTTCATGGTCTCTCGTACGACATCGCCCATTCAAGGGGATGGGGGGAGGTAACGTTCAGGTTCGTCCCTGAGTTTGTGGCCAAGACTCAGAATCCTGGAGTGCCGGATCCTCGGTTCGACTCTTTCAGGATCGCGAGTCTCCGTTCTGTAACAAACGACCCAGACCAGCTGCTACTATGCCCAGTGAGGTGTCTGAGGTACTACTTGAAGAGAACGGCTGCAGTCCGTCCTCATGTGCGAGCTTTGTTTGTGAGCACAGGCAGGACAAAGAGGAGGGTCACAAGGAACACCATCTCTGCTTGGATTCGAAGGGTTATCCACCATGCCCTGAATCCTGACCCTCCTCCGTCACGTCGCCCTCGGGCCCACGATGTCAGGGGTATTGCTACATCCCTGGCCTTCAAGAGAAACTTCTCTGTGACGCAGGTACTTCAAGCGGGGGTCTGGAAGCGTCAAACGACCTTCACAGCCCACTACCTGCAAGACGTGACCCACAGGAGCCTCGATACGTTCTCTATCGGCCCTGTGGTGGCTGCACAACAGCTGGTCTAACCTCAGGCTCCTTTTTGGACAAGTAGCAGTAGGTTGAGGGCGTTGTTACCCCGGTCTTAGTCTGTGTGAATGAAAGAGTATGTCTGACCCTTACTTCTTTCTTCATTCTCCCCTCTATTGGGGAAGCAGCATCCTGGTCCTCGCATAGCTGACCTCGACCTCTGCAGGTAACCCATGCTTCTTTGTGCTCCTAGTATTAAGCTTAATACTGTTGCGTCTCCCATACCCTGACGAGGTGGTATGGGGAACGTCCTATCCTAGAATTCCTATCTGAAGGTCTCAAGGTCAACTTCATAGGACGAGTCACACTCTCCTCCTCACACTACTTATGTAGGCCACTCGTTCCTAGCGATGCTAGGAACCTGTGAGGTACAGGGGCTCCCTCTCTCTAGTGCTGCTCACTAAGGGATCGAGCCCCCGGGCAAGCCGAAGTCAGTAAGGCTGGGGACTTTCCACCCTTCCTAAGGGGTAAGTCACCCTTTGTAAATAGCGTGGTTTGTATTTCGGTTACGGAACAAATGACAAATTCGAAGATAATTTGTATTTTTCCTAACCATACAAACCTTAGCTATTTACACATATGTGCCCGCCATCCCTGACCCCCAAGTCAAGTCCTACCTCTAAGTGAAGTGAAGCAAGTCACCGGTGTGTGGAGGGGGGAGGGGTAGCAAGCTACCCTTCCCCACCCCCCGCTAACTAGCGCGGGGGTAATTAACCCTCGTTAAAAACTATTGGCTCGTCATTTCAGCTGCGCTAAAAGTAAACCCTTTGTAAATAGCTAAGGTTTGTATGGTTAGGAAAAATACAAATTATCTTCGAATTTGTCATTTTGTTTTGTCTCTGCAGTTGTTGACGTTCAGAACGTTCAACTTGCGCTCTATCGTTACGATAGAGAGAGAGTCTATCACGGTGTCACGTTGCAGTAAGAGTAAACCGATTCTAGCGTTTTGTTCATTCTTTCTTAGCTTAAATGGTTCTATTCTAATAAAGGAACTTTTTATTTGGGAAACCTTTCAGTTTTTTTCCTTTAACAATAATATGTTTTAACGATATATATAATTGGGCTCTTCTCTCAGATGCTAAGTCAAGAGAGAGAGAGATAGAGACGGAGGGAGAGAGAGGAGGATAAACGTTTCGTTCAAGCGGGTAACGTTGTTATCGTTTTTGTTCTTCTCCCTAGTCTCTTTAGGGGAAGAAGGTAAACGTTTCTAGAGTTTTATTCTTGTTCTCAGACTTTATGCGGTGAGAGATTTTAAACATAGTTTATTTGATCTAGTGTTTAATCTCTTTTCCAGCCACTGAATTATTTATCTTTCATTATGTTTTTCTGTTACATTGTAATACTGTTTTCGCAATTACTAACTTTTAATGAAGGATAGAATTGCGTGTTTCAGGTACAAACCACTTAAAGTTTCGAGTTCAGTGAAATAAGTGCAAACAGAAAATCAAAAGTGATAAAGTGATAAGCGCAAAGTTTTACAGTGTTGCGTTCGAGGGTTCGTCTGTTCGTGCCAGTTGTTCGCCTAGTCTGGGACCTCTTACAAGCTCCCAAGCCCAGGGGAGAAGTAATGTCGAAGGACTTATGGGTTCAGCAGGCCTTGATCGACGAACAGACGTTTCCCTCCGTGGTTTCGGGTGTAACCAACTCACGTAGCCGACGTGATCACCCCACCCACACAAAGACGAGAGAGCCCATTTATTCCTCGTCTGCGGAAGAGGTTTCTCGCAGAAACCATGGACCAAATCTTGCAGCTTTTAAGTGCAAGTCTGTCCCTTCCGCGCAAGTCCAACTCCTAGGTGGTGCCATTAGCACTGGGTCAGTTCGGACTTGCTGCAGTACGACAACTGCACACCTCCCAGAGAGGCAAGGTGGTATCGCAACAGACAGTAACTCCGTCTGTTGCCGCACCAGCTGTTTTAGACCCTCAGTTTCAACGGACAGTAGCTCCGTTTGTTGTTGTCTTTCTTAAACTCTAGTGGTCTATGCTGCTGACAATGCAGTCTCAGCTTGCGGTGTTGATGCAGGAGTTTCAGGCAGAGAAGGTTAACACACCTCCTCCTGCGAGCGCTCCTCCACCTCTACGCAGTCCAGCCTGCCAGACGTATGATGTTGAGGTTCCTCAAGCTACCTCCATGCGTGAGCTGCCGCGTTGGGAGTTGCCGCGTTGGGAGTTGCCAGATACCAGCTCTGTGCAGCAACCTCCACTTTCCTTGAGGCAGGAGCCTCTTGCCACGCGGCAACCTCCTCAACTCTTGAGGCAGGAGCCTTATGCTTTGCAGCAACCTCCTCTACCCTTGAGGTAGGAGCCTAATGCGTTGCGACTACCTCCTCCATCCTCGAGGCAGCTACCTCTTGCGGTGCGACAACCTCCACCATCCTCGAGGCAGCAACCTCAACTCCACCTCTGCGCAGTCCACCCTGCCAGACGTATGAAGTTGAGGTTCCTCAACCTACCTCCACGCGTGAGCTGCCGCATTGGGAGTTGCCAGATACCAGCGCTATGCAGCAACCTCTCGCGTTGCGGCAACCTCCACCATCCTTGAGGCAGCAACCTCAACTCTTGCGGCAGCCACCTCCACTCTTGAGGCAAGAACCTCAACTATTGAATGGGCTCTCGTGGCATGGTTGGTTTCGACCTGGCCTTTCATTAGAAGGGGCTAGCGTTCGATCCCAAGTATGAGGTAGAAATTTATTTCTATTTGAACACGACGTTGTGTTGATATTTATCCATATTGACTCATTAGGGGTAATTTGAATGAATTACTACCAATTTTTCAATATTAATCTTGCCCGATAATCATGATTATCGGGTAAGTATATTCAAAAATTTATTTTACTAATGAAAATAACATTGTGTCACGTGGTAGCCCGGGGAAATCTGGTAAAACTCGCTGGTAAAGAGACTGATGTCTCACCAGGTAAATCCTCGGACAGCTAGATTAGTGTCAGGTTCAGATTTCTTTAAAAAATCCTCCTCTACCCATGAGGCAGCCTCATGCTTATGAGGAGCCTCATGCTATGCGGCATCCTCCTCAAACCATGAGGCAAAAGCCTCATGCTATGCGGCAACCGCCTCAACCCATGAGGCAGGAGCCTCATATTATGCGGCATCCTCCTCAACGCATGCGGCATAGCCTCATCCCTTGCAGCTTGAGCCTCATCCCATGCAGCATGAGTCTCATACCATGCAGCATGAGCCTCATCCCATGCAGCATAAGCCGCACACCATGCAACATGCTCTGCTTACCTTACAGCATGCTCTACATACAGCATGCTCTGCATACCTTACCGCATGCTTCTCAGTCACACATCTTTGGTTGTTGCCAACTCACTAGACTGTCAAGCAGTTTCATACGTTGCCATTCTAGTCTGCTGCTTTTGCACCAGTGAAACCCTCACTGAGAGAACTTAGCTTTTCTCGGATATGGTTCCTGTAGATGAGAAAGTGCTGTTCTCCCTCCTTCTGATTTTCCCTTGAGGACTCTGTCATTTGGAGAGGAGCCTTTAGCTACTTAGCCTCCTATGGACTTTTATTTAAGCATAGCATGCTTCCAGGGAGGGTATATGGTTCCACTTCAGTCGCTAACCCCGTCTGTTACCACACCTGCTCCCATAGACCTTGAGCTGTGTTGCAAGACATGCAGTCCAAGCTTAGTCCTTGTTAGAGGATTTTTTGTTTACGGAGTCAGTGTGTCACTGGGAAGACGTTCAACAACCAGCAGAAGTGTCTTGTTGTGACGCAGTGCGGCAACCTCAGCAACCCGATAAGGAGTTGTCTGTACGACCCAGACAATCTAGACAGCTTCGGTTGTCACTGTACTTCCTCGCTTCCCCATGGTTGACAGTTCACAGACTGTGCAGCAGTACCATGATCTTGTGTCCGGCTCCGTCAGACGACTAGCTTTTAAGAGCTCCACAAGTCGTCGCTGTCTGGAGATTCTCAGATGGACTATGGATCTGACCAAGGAACTGGGCCTCCTGGTCAATTTTGAGGAGTCCCAGCTCGTCCCATCCCAGACCATTGTCTACCTGGGTATGGATCTTCAGAGTCGAGCTTTTCGGGCTTTTCCGTCGGCCCCAAAGATATACTAAGCCCTAGATTGCATCCAGAGCATGCTGAGAAGGAACCGATGCTCAGTCAGGTAGTGGATGAGTCTAACAGGGACACTTTCATCGCTGGCACTGTTCATCGAGTTAGGGAGACCCCACCTCCCCCCCTTCAGTATCATCTAGCGGCTCACTGGATAAAGGACATGACGCTAGAGACGATCTCAGTTCCTGTTTCCGAAGAGAGGAGGTCTACTCTCACGTGGTGAAAGAACAGCTTTCTTCTCAAGGAAGTCTACCTTTGGCTGTTCAGAAACCCGACCGCCGTCTCTTCTCTGACGCATCAGACACGGGCTGGGGTACGACTTTGGACGGACAGGAATGCTCGGGAACATGGAATCAGGAGCTAAGGACACTTCACATCTATTGCAAGGAGCTGTTGGCGGTTCATCTGACCTTGATAAACTTCAAGTCCCTCCAGCTTAACAAGGTGGTGGACGTGGACTCTGACAACACCACAGCCTTGGCTTACATCTCCAAGCAGGGAGGGACTCATTCGTGGAAGTTGTTCTAGATCGCAAGGGACCTCCTCATCTGGTTAAAAGATCGAAAGCTCACGCTGGTAACGAGGTTCTTTCAGGGCGATATGAATGTCATGGCAGATCGCCTTAGCCGGAAGGGTCAGGTCATCCCCACAGAGTGGACCCTTCACAAGAATGTTTGCAGCAGACTTTGGGCCCTGTGGGGTCAGCCAACCATAGATCTGTTCGCTACCCTCGATAACCTAGAGGCTCCCGTTGTATTGTTCTCCGATTCCAGACCCAGCAGCAGTTCACGTGGATGCTTTTCTGCTGGATTGGTCCCATCTCGACCTGTATGCATTCCCGCCGTTCAAGATTGTCAACAGGGTACTTCAGAAGTTCGCCTCTCGCAAAGGGACACGGCTGACGTTGGTTGGCTCCGCTCTGGCCCGCGAGAGAATGGTTCATAGAGGTACTGCAATGGCTGGTCGACATTCCCAGGACTCTTCCTCTAGAGTGGACCTTCTACGTCTACCTCACGTAAAGAAGGTACATCCAAACCTCCACGCTCTTCGTCTGACTGCCTTCAGACTTTCGAAAGACTCTCAAGAGCTAGGGGCTTTTCGAAGGAGGCAGCCAGAGCGATAGCCAGAGCAAGGAGGACATCCACTCTCAGAGTCTATCAGTCTAAAGAGGAAGTCTTCCGAAGCTGGTACAAGGCCAATGCAGTTTCCTCATCCAGTACCACTGTAACCCAGATTGCTGACTTCCTGTTACATCTAAGGACCGTAAGATCCCTTTCAGCTCCTACGATTAAGGGTTACAGAAGTATGTTGGCAGCGGTTTTCCGCCACAGAGGCTTGGATCTTTCCACCAACAAAGATCTACAGGACCTCCTTAGGTCTTTTAAGACCTCAAAGGAACGTCGGTTGTCCACTCCAGGCTGGAATCTTGACGTGGTCCTAAGGTTCCTATGTCATCAAGATTTGAACCTCTCCAATCAGCCTCTTTTAAGGACCTCACATTAAAAACTCTTTTCCTCGTGTGCTTGACAACAGCTAAAAGAGTAAGTGAGATCCACGCCTTCAGCAGGAACATAGTTTTCACATATGAAACGGCTACATGTTCCTTGCAGCTCGGTTTTTTGCTAAAACGAGCTTCCTTCACGTCCTTGGCCTAAGTCGTTCGAGATCCCAAGCCTGTCCAACTTGGTGGGGGACGAACTGGAGAGAGTACTTTGCCCAGTTAGAGCTCTTAGGTACTATCTAAAAAGGTCATAACCTTTACGAGGACAATCAGAAGCCTTATGGTGGGCTATCAAGAAGCCTTCTCTTCCAAGGTCTAAGAACTCAGTTTCTTACCTATTCAGACTCCTGATTAGGGAAGCACATCTCATCTGAAGGAAGAAGACCTTGCTTTGCTGAAGGTAAGGACACATGAAGTGAGAGCTGTGGCTACTTCAGTGGCCCTCAAACAGAACCGTTCTCTGCAGAGTGTTATGGATGCAACCTATTGGAGAAGCAAGTCAGCGTTCGCATCATTCTATCTCAAAGATGTCCAGTCTCTTTACGAGAACTGCTACACCCTGGGACCATTCGTAGCAACGAATGCAGTAGTAGGCGGGGGCTCAGCCACTACATTCCCATAATCCCATAACCTTTTTAACCTTTCTCTTGAATACTTTTTATGGGTTGTACGGTCGGCTAAGAAGCCTTCCACATCCTTGTTGATTTGGCGGGTGGTCAATTCTTTCTTGAGAAGCGCCGAGGTTAAAGGTTGTGATGAGGTCCTTTAGTATGGGTTGCAGCCCTTTATACTTCAGCACCTAAGAGTCGTTCAGCATCCTAAGAGGACCGCTACGCTCAGTAAGAAAGACGTACTTAATAAAGGCAGAGTAATGGTTCAAGTCGCCTTCCTTACCAGGTACTTATTTATTTTATGTTATTTTTGAATAACTAATAAAATAAAATACGGGATACTTAGCTTCTGTGTTAACATGTATGCTGGTCTCCACCCACCACCCTGGGTGTGAATCAGCTACATGATTATCGGGTAAGATTAATATTGAAAAATGTTATTTTCATTAGTAAAATAAATTTTTGAATATACTTACCCGATAATCATGATTTAATTGACCCACCCTTCCTCCCCATAGAGAACCAGTGGACCGAGGAAAAAATTGAGGTGGTGTTGACAAGAAGTACTAGAGTACCTGACCACAGATGCGCTGTGGTGTTCACCCCCACCTGTATAGCGATCGCTGGGCGTATCCCGACCGTAGATTTCTGTCGGCAACAGAGTTGACAG
>NC_090758.1:77316223-77340440 GCF_036898095.1 Palaemon carinicauda
CTCCCCAGAATAATAATAATAATAATAATAATAATAATAATAATAATAATAATAATAATATAATAACAACAATAATAATGATAATGATAATAATAATAATAATAATAATAATAATAATAATAATAATAATAATAACAGCAACAACAACAATAATAATAATAATAACAACAATAACAACAAAACATTTCCATCAGAATAAACTTTACCATTACGTAAATGAGGAAAAAAAAAAACATCGCAAAAAATATATATAATTTTTTTCCTCCTATTATTCTTTCACTTTTCCATTTCCACTCTTACCTAAATGGAAACTTCCCCCCCCCCGGGTCCCCCCCCCCGGTCCCCCCCCCCGGTCCCCCCCCCCCGGTCCCCCCCCGGTCCCCCCCGGTCCCCCCCGGTCCCCCCCGGTCCCCCCCCCCCCCCGGGTCCCCCCCCCCCCCGGTCCCCCCCCCCCGGTCCCCCCCCCCCGGTCCCCCCGGTCCCCCCCGGTCCCCCCCCGGTCCCCCCCCCCGGTCCCCCCCCCCCCCGGTCCCCCCCCCCCGGTCCCCCCCCCGGTCCCCCCCGGTCCCCCCGGTCCCCCCCCCCGGTCCCCCCCCCCCCCCGGTCCCCTCCCCCGGTCCCCCCCCCCCGGTCCCCCCCCCGGTCCCCCCCGGTCCCCCCCCCCGCAGCGGCCCCCCCCCCCCGGTCCCCCACGGTCCCCCCCCCCCCCGGTCCCCCCCGGTCCCCCACGGTCCCCCCCCCGGTCCCCCCCCCCCCCCCGGTCCCCCCCCCCCCGGGTCCCCCCCCCTTTCCATTCAAATACGAGTGGCTGAGATGTTGCGTAATAATACATATATATTTTTATTTTTTTTTTCCTAATTTGGATAGAGTCGAAAGTCTTTTGAAAGTCAAGTCATAGTTCATCTCTCGTATGGATTGGAAGATTAGAATCTCCAATCTAGATGATTTAAAGGTTTGATTAAGATAGGGGATTTTATTTTTTGGGGGGAGGGGAGATTGGGGGTATTTCTTAACAATGGTGATTGCAAACAACAATAACAACAATAATAACGACAACAAAGAGGATTTAAAGGTTCGATTTAAAATAGGTGATTTTTTGGGGGGAGGGGAGATTGGGGTGTATTTCTTAACAATGGTGATTGCAGCAACAACAACAACTATAACAATAACAACAGCAACAATGACAACAACAGCAATTGTAGACGTTTCTGGTTTAATGTAGGACAAAGCCCTCAAATATGTCTTTATTCATGTCTGAAAAACTGGTAAGGGTGGGAGACTTAAGTGTGATATTTCACAGCAAACCAAAACTAGTATGGGTGGACCTGTAATAACAACAACAACACTTGCAGCTGTTTTCTGGTTCACTGCAGGACAAAGGCCCAAGAATTGTCCTTATTCATGTCTGGGGTTTGGCCAGTTTTCAACACCAGGCTAACTGAGGATATCTAATGGTGGGAGATTTTAGTATGATCGCTCACAGCAAACCAACCTAGTATGGGTGGATCTGTAACAACAACAACAACAACAGCAATTGTAAACGTTTATAGTTCACTGCAGGACAAAGGCCCCAGATATGTCTTTATTCATGTCTGAAGGTTGGTAAAGGTGGGAGACTTAAGTGTGATCAATCACAGCAAACCAACCTAGTATGAGTGGCACTGTAACAACAATAACAACACTTGCAGCTGTTTCTAGCTCATTGCAGGACAAAGGCCTCAGACATGTCTTTATTCATGTCTGAAGATTGGTAAGGGTGGGAGCTAGTATGGGTGGCCCTGGAACAATAAATGAAGAAATTGCAGCCTTTTCTAGCCCACTGCAGGACAAAGGCCTCAGACATGCCCTTATTCATATCTGGGATTTGACCAGTTTTCAACACCAAGCGAACTATGGATTGGTGATGGGAGAAGACTTTAGTCTGACAGCTCACAGCAAACCAACCTAGTACGGCAATCCCTAACAAGTACAGCATTCCTGATCACGGCGATACGCAAAAACCCCTTTCACCACATTAAGGATATCCCCACTCACGAAATAGGATACTAGGATTCGTGTTCACAGATTCCTATAATTCATGGGGGCTTCTTTGTCCACTGTACAATGCCTTTGGCAATTTGCTAATGTAATTTTCTCTGTCTCTCTCTCTCTCTCTCTCTCTCTCTCTCTCTCTCTCTCTCTCTCTCTCTCTCTCTCTCTCTCTCTCTCTTTTTATGTAGGATGGAGATACAATGAGTCATTGACCGGCATGATACATATTACGGATAATTTGTGCGGTTGTGGTGGTATGTGTCCGGCAAAAGAAATGGATGAGAAATTTTTTCTTTATAGATTGTGTTAGTTTTTTCTTTTGGTTTTTTGGAAATCTCTGGAAATTGCTTTTTTCTAAATTGTCGTTTTTTCTAAATGTTGGAAAATGACTAAAGAATGGTTTGAAAAATTTTTTCTTTATAGATTGTGTTGGTTAATTCTTTTGTTTTTTTGGAAATTCTGGAAATTGCTTTTTTTTCTAAATTGTCGTTTTTTTTCTAAATGTTGGAAAATGACTAAAGAATGGATGAGAAAGGTTTTCTTTATAGATTGAGTTAGTTAATTCTTTTTTGTTTTTTTTGGAAATTCTGGAAATTGCTTTTTTTTCTAAATTGTCGTTTTTTTTCTAAATGTTGGAAAATGGCTAAAGAATGGATGAGAAATTTTTTCTTTATAGATTGTATTAGTTGGTTCTTTTGTTTTTTTTTTTTGGAAATTCTGGAAATTGATTTTTTCTAAATTGTCGTTTTTTTCTAAATGTTGGAAAATTGCTTCTTTCTAACTTGTTTTAGTTAATTCTTTATTTTTTTTATATAAATGCTGAAAATGAATTCTTTCTAAATTGACTCGTTTGTTTTTCTAAATGTTGGAAAATTGCTTCTTTCTAACCTGTTTTAGTTCATTCTTTATTTTTTTATATAAGTGCTGAAAATTAATTCTTTCTAAATTGACTGTTTTTTATTTTTATTTTTTGAAAATTCTGGAAATTGCTTTAGTCTAAATTGTCGTTTCTTCTAAATGTTGGAAAATTGCTTCTCTAACTTGTTTTAGTTAATTCTTTATTTTTTTTTTATAAATGCTGAAAATTAATTCTTTTCTAAATTGACTCCGTGTTTTATTTTATATTTTGAAAATGCTGAAAATCAATTCTATCTAAATTGACTTAGTTTTTTCTTTAATTTGTTTTTTGAAAAATACTTCTCTTTCATCATGGTATGACAATGAAACAATCTCCAATAGATTTAGAAGATTTGAGAAAAAAAAAAAACCCTCAGAAGAATATTGGGAGTTAAATGGCAGGATTAGAAATGAAACTATAAGAGAGATTACTCGAGTGCCATATGTGGATGAGATCATGGTGATGGGTAGATGGAGATGGTTTGGGCATGCTCTTCGCACTCCCCAAGAGAGATTAGTTCACCAAATGTTCAATTGGGCTCCATAAGGTACTAGAAGAGTTGGAAGACCCAGACCTACATGGATAAGAACTATGAAGCGTTAAGTAGATGATGAATGAAGGAGTATTGAATTAAAAGCTGAAGATAGAGACGACTGGTGAAATCTAACCGAGGCCCTTTGCGTCAATAGGCGTAGGAGGTGATTATATTATGAAATTATCTTACTATTACATTATATATCTTTATAATAAAACCATATAGGTATGTTTATATCGTCTCTAATATGTAAATAAGTATTCCCGAGTAATATTTATACTGCGGCGTTGCCACATATACACATATATAAACATCACAAGAACAGAATGACCTTATCAGCTAGGGATGCGCTGTTGCCACATCTATCAGCAGATATGCCAAGTCAGCGTTTTGTGCAATGCAGATGTGCCACATCTAGCCTCCTAGAGATTGCAAGAATGATCGAATAATGTTTAAAAATTATAACTTTGGAATGTTGAAGAATGTTTAAAACTTAATGGAGAAAAAGGAAACATAATTTGTGTTGGTTTGAAAGTATATTTTAGGCTGATTATTTTATATTTTTTAATATTGTTAATATTTATCTATTTTTTTCTTTATTTGTATGTTATATTATAGAATGCTGTGATATATTATCATTTATACCAAATACAAATATTATCTTTATACTTGTATATATATATATATATACATATATATATATATATATATATATTATATATATATATATATATATATATATTATATATATATATATATATATATATGTGTGTGTAAGATGATAGATATTTAATTTCTTATATTTGTATGCATATTATATAACATATGGTTTCACACATGAGCTACATTTGTAGCATATATATATATATATATATATATATATATATATATATATATATATATACATATATATATGTATATATATATATATATATATATATATATATAGATAGATAGATAGATAGATAGATAGATATATGTCTGCAATGCATAGATGTAGGCTACCTATTCACTAAAAACAGGTTTCTTTCAGACCAAAGATTATTGCAACACTAGAATATTAAATAGAACTTACCCATGAGTGCACATGCTAAAATATCTCTCTCTCTCTCTCTCTCTCCTCTCTCTCTCTCTCTCTCTCTCTCTCTCTCTCTCAATCACTACAAAATATATTTTTATCCATTTTCAGCATTTACTTCGTCAGGAGGCATGCGCCCTTCGTTAAGGATACGGCAGGCTGCAGGCGCCCTTCTGCTAGGCCTAGTGGTGGTGTTGCCAGCGCCCTCTAGGGGCAGCGCCTTCGGTATACCGGAGTTCCTTGAGTTTGGAGAATGCGCTGACACTAAGAATATGGAAGATCTGGATATCCATAGAGTAAGTGTTTTGATATTATTGGGGTTATTACTGAGAGAGAGAGAGAGAGAGAGAGAGAGAGAGAGAGAGAGAGAGAGAGAGAGTGAGAGAGAGAGAGAGAGAGAGAGAGAGAGAGTGGTTGACTATGGCAATGAAGAACGTAGTACTTGTCTCAGTGAAGTTAAAACGTATTTTCAGTTGTAGGCTATTATTATTATTATTATTATTATTAGAGAGAGAGAGAGAGAGAGAGAGAGAGAGAGGAGAGAGAGAGAGAGAGAGAGAGAGAGAGAGAGAGAGGACTATAACGAAAAGTAGCCCTCAGCTAGAAGAGTTTAAAAAATATTTCCAGCACAGAGAGAGAGAGAGAGAGAGAGAGAGAGAGAGAGAGAGAGAGAGAGAGAGAGAGACAGACAGACAGAGAGAGAGAGATTGAAACGTCTTCTTGAGAGAGAGAGAGAGAGAGAGAGAGAGAGAGAGCGAGAGAGAGAGAGAGAAACTATAACGAAAAGTAGCCTTCAGCTATAAGAGTTAAAAAAATATTTCAAGCAGAGAGAGAGAGAGAGAGAGAGAGAGAGAGAGAGAGAGAGAGAGAGAGAGAGAGAGAGAGTTGGGGTAGGGGGATAGGTGTGGGAGACTGGCCTGGAACGTGGACTGGAACCTGGAAGGTCAGAACGAGGAAAACCGAGCCGAAATTCTCTTCCAGGAAACATGCAAGAAAATACCAGATGTAAGAACACGCAATTACTTTCAGATATGGTGTGTGTGTGTGTGTGTGTGTGTGTGTGTTTTGCTTGTTTCTGTGTGTGTTTGTTTGTTCGTATGTGATTTCTATATGGTATTTGCATTTACGTACATATATAGATATGAGAACAATGGTTTTTTTATATATATAATACATAGAAAAAGCGTAGACGTATATTTAATGTAGAGTTTAGTGTAGAACATAGGTGTAATTTCAGCTGTTTAATCAAAGTCTAGCAGTTTTTGTACATATAAATACTTTAAATATATCTATCTATATTTAGAGAGAGAGAGAGAGAGAGAGAGAGAGAGAGAGAGAGAGAGAGAGAGAGAGAGAGAGAGAGAGAGAGAGAGAGAGAGAGAGAAGGTATTCAACTTTTTTCTTTAACGGTTAAACATATCTCAGTCTCACGTGCGTTCACTTCAGTTGCCAATTACTCCAATTTCTTTCTATTTTTTTTTAATTTTACGTTTTACTTTTTAATTTATTCTATATATTCATATCGTAATTAATATTTAAAGCCATATTAGTTATAGATTATAATATCGTATTTTTATACTTGGTTGGAAAATAATAATAATAATAATAATAATAATAATAATAATAATAATAATAATAATAATAATAATAATACTTTAAAGATTAATTAATTATAAAACTAATAGATAGAAAAATTAAGTATAATATTATGCCTAATTTTTTAAAAATATCTTAATCATAATAATTATTTCATTTTGATCAGAAAAAACAATAAGTTACCCAATGACATAAGAAATTTTGATAATATAAGAGAGGGTGTAAAGACTGGACCCGGGCTGGATAACGGCAAGTCTACAAGGGGAGTTCGTGACCCGTAGACTATTGCTGTTACACACAGGGAGAAATATAAAGATGAGATTTAGTAAATATAATTGAATTATTTAATTATTTAAAATAATTGGACCCGGGCTGGATAACGGCAAGTCTACAAACGGAGTTCATGACCCGTAGACTATTGCTGTTACACACAGGGAGAAATATAAAGATGAGATTTAGTAAATATAATTGAATTATTTAATTATTTAAAATAATTGGACCCGGGCTGGATAACGGCAAGTCTACAAACGGAGTTCATGACCCGTAGACTATTGCTGTTACACACAGGGAGAAATATAAAGATGAGATTTAGTAAATATAATTGAATTATTTAATTATTTAAAATAATTGGACCCGGGCTGGATAACGGCAAGTCTACAAACGGAGTTCATGACCCGTAGACTATTGCTGTTACACACAGGGAGCAATATAAAGATGAGATTTAGTAAATATAATTGAATTATTTAATTATTTAAAATAATTGGACCCGGGCTGGATAACGGCAAGTCTACAAACGGAGTTCATGACCCGTAGACTATTGCTGTTACACACAGGGAGAAATATAAAGATGAGATTTAGTAAATATAATTGAATTATTTAATTATTTAAAATAATTGGACCCGGGCTGGATAACGGCAAGTCTACAAACGGAGTTCATGACCCGTAGACTATTGCTGTTACACACAGGGAGAAATATAAAGATGAGATTTAGTAAATATAATTGAATTATTTAATTATTTAAAATAATTGGACCCGGGCTGGATAACGGCAAGTCTACAAACGGAGTTCATGACCCGTAGACTATTGCTGTTACACACAGGGAGAAATATAAAGATGAGATTTAGTAAATATAATTGAATTATTTAATTATTTAAAATAATTGGACCCGGGCTGGATAACGGCAAGTCTACAAACGGAGTTCATGACCCGTAGACTATTGCTGTTACACACAGGGAGAAATATAAAGATGAGATTTAGTAAATATAATTGAATTATTTAATTATTTAAAATAATTGGACCCGGGCTGGATAACGGCAAGTCTACAAACGGAGTTCATGACCCGTAGACTATTGCTGTTACACACAGGGAGAAATATAAAGATGAGATTTAGTAAATATAATTGAATTATTTAATTATTTAAAATAATTGGACCCGGGCTGGATAACGGCAAGTCTACAAACGGAGTTCATGACCCGTAGACTATTGCTGTTACACACAGGGAGAAATATAAAGATGAGATTTAGTAAATATAATTGAATTATTTAATTATTTAAAATAATTGGACCCGGGCTGGATAACGGCAAGTCTACAAACGGAGTTCATGACCCGTAGACTATTGCTGTTACACACAGGGAGAAATATAAAGATGAGATTGAATTATTATTTAATTATATGAAATAATTAACTAATCTATATAACTTTCTCTTTCCCAACAGTATTCCGGAGTGTGGTTTGCCCAAGAAATGGTTCCCAATGAATATAGCCAAATAGTGTCTTGCTCCTTGACCAATTACACTTTAAGATGTAAGTCATAAGGCCTTATGGTTTCTAGCCTAGGTCTAAATTTACTGTTGCTAATATGATTCTGTACTTAGATTCAAAATTAGAATCATACTAAATATTTAAACACTTATAAGCTATTGTTTAGAGGGACTGCCATGTAAAATTTTATGAAATAGGCCTACATCGCATAAAAAATTAAAGACAATTAAAAAAAAAATTATTTAGAGGGCCTCTCATATCCAATTTTATGATGTAGGCCTATAGTCCTTCAAAGATTTTAAACATAAGCAATTATTTAGAGGGCCTCCTATATCAAATTTTATGACGTAGGCCTATGCTTTTTTAAGTTAATGCCTACCTCGTCAAGGCTCTCCTAGTTTTATATTGGGATATTATGGTGTATATTCTGATGGGATTATCTCGTTGAAGTATCTGTTCCTATGAGGTAATTGCCTACATTCAAACGGGAGGATGTCAACGGGGTAATCCTACGCATTAACTCACCAAGGTATAGGCCCGGACGAGGTAATGCTGGCTGTGCGAAACCGTTAAGCCGATATTCACCCACAACTTTCTTTCTCTCGTAGCAAATTCGATGATGAAGGTCGTGGAAAAGGGCATCACGGTAGCGAACAAAAAGGTACGACAGAATTCAGTCATCAGGCAGGATACCGAGAAAGAGAAGGGCAACTACGTCGTAGAAGCCGATGGAGTGCCCAGCGCTCCGTTCCAGGTGAGGAGAATCTCTGGTTTATCGTTAGAATTTGATCAGAAGTGAGAATCAGCTGGGCCCTGTAGCAAGGTTTCAGAATTGCCCTGCAGATGCCTCCAGATCAACCCTTGGGCAATGTGTACATTCTGTAGGGTCTGCCTAGGGTAGACTGTCTGGTCGTTGGGGAACACTACATGAAAGAGGTGCTGTTATAGATGCATGAAGTGGTCACAGGAGGATTCCAAATCTGCTCCTTTACAGGCAAGATGAATCTAGTCAGGACAGGTTCAGGATCCTTCCCTGGCCAGGGCAAAATGTCAATATAAGCCATCTATTGAGCTATCATTAGATTATTTCTACTACTATAATGAACATTATTTTCATCTTCAGATAGTGGACACAGACTACGATAACTACGCGTGCGTGCACTCCTGCATGGCATTCATGGGCTTCAGGGCAGCCTTTTCCTGGATTTACACACGCAAACCCGACGCTGACCATAGCTATGTTGTTCACTGTAGGGATGTCTTCACCAAGATGTCTATTGACCCAACACCTCTCCAGCCCATGAAGCAAGGAAAGGTAAGCTATAGGGAGTTAATTGCAAAGTTTAAGTAATAATTTGATAGTCTAGTCTACCCAGAAACAGGCATAATTTAAGGGGCTAAGCTTTCCAGAAACAGGCTCAATTTAAGTGGCTAAGCTGTCCAGAAACAGGTTCAATTTAAGTGGCTAAGCAGTCCAGAAACAGGCTCTATTTAAATGGCTAAGCTGTCCAGAAACAGGCTCAATTTAAATGGCTAAGCTGTCCAGAAACAGGCTTAATTCAAGTGGTTAAGCTGTCCAGAAACAGGCTCAATGTAAGTAGCTAAGCTGTCCAGAAACAGGCTAAATCTAAGTGGCTAAGCTGTCCAGATACAGGCTTAATTTAAGTGACTAAGCTGTCCAGAAACAGGCTAAATCTAAGTGGCTAAGCTGTCCAGATACAGGCTCAATGTAAGTGGCTAAGCTGTCCAGAAACAGGCTCAATTTAAGTGGCTAAGCTATCCAGAAACAGGCTCAATTTAAGTTGCTAAGATGTCCAGAAACGGGCACAATTTAAGTGGCTAAGCTGTCCAGAAACAGGCTCAAATCAAGTAGCTAAGCTAACCAGAAACAGGCTCAAGTGGCTAAGCTGTCCAGAAACATGCTCAATTTAAGTGGCTAAGCTGTCCAGAAACAGGTTCAATTTAAGTGGCTAAGTTATCCAGGAACTGACTTTAATTGACAGTTTAAGCTTTGAATGATAAATATAACTCAATATTTTGTTAAGAGTGCCAAGAACAGGCATTTTCAATCCAACTTTCAGCATACGAGGCAGGACTTTACTAAGGAAATAGCCAAAGAAAGGCGAAAGATGACAGGATAAGCTACATATTAAAATTCCCACTCTCATAGGATAAGCTTTGAATTCTGGTAAGATTGCATATGAATATGGTACAAAATTCTCAGACAGAGTGTGTAAAACATCAGGGTTTCAGAATATAATTCGACATGAGTTGGTAGATGGCTAACTGGTGAGTAACTTTTTGCTGGAATTTTTTGTTTTATATTAAGGCTTCCAAAGGGTTGATATTATCGCCTGAAGCTGAATCGCGTTTATGCTACAAGCTGAATTTCTGATGAATCATGGGGTACTTTGAAAAGTTTTTATGGCAAAAGTGCCTCCTTCTGTTAAGAAATATATACTTATGAGTGATTGTTCTTCCTAAAGGGAAAATGCATCTTAATGGAAATAGTTGTCTAAAAATTAGATGAAGGCTCCACACAAGTGTTAGAACTACTGTATCTTGATCCTCATGACTCTGAATGTTGGGAAAGAGTGAAGGGAATACAAGAGGGCTTATAAGAAAAGTAGACGTGTTGCTTACAAGACATTGCATAGGAATAAACATCAGTTGTATGACTATTGAAGTTCTCCAATCTAGAGATTTCTTAAATTTGGCAATTTGAGGATGCATGTATTAGATTTCTATAGTAGCCTTTCTAAGGAGGATTTTGAATGCCTTCTCTTAACAGATTCTCCCATTGTTTCTCCTTGCAGGGTTGTCCTTACATGGACAAAATCCACCACATTCTCGCCTACTCAGAATCAGTACAGAGCCAAGCCAAGATGGCCGCTAATGCCGCAAGGCCAAAAACCACCTCGACGACAACGACAACAGAAGCTACCACGACAACAGAAGCTACCACGACAACAACGACAACAACCATAGCGCCAAGAACGACCACCAGAAGAACATCAACGACTGCATCACCGAGCGAGGAGACCCTACATGAAGTCGAAATTACTTTGATTGAAAATGACCTAGAGGTAATTATTGTTAGTTGATTAGTGATTATGTTTACATCTTACCATAGTAAGACATTCTTACGACTGTCATATCCAGACCTGTAACTCAACCTAAGAAAATTTAGCTTAAATGCTTTGAGGACTATTTGAGTTTCCTTGTGAACAGTTCAGTTGAACATATAGCCTCCATCTTGCTTCATCAGTATGGGCAAAGACAGATCTCCGAATAAGTAATTATTCGTCGCGAGGTGTCTATTGTCCTATATCTGTTCATACCATCGTTTACCCATTATCTTATTTTCTTTTTTCTTCGCTTGCAGAATGCGCAAGAGCTAGAAAAGAGGCTCCTGGAAGAGGAAGAGCAAATGCACAGGGAGATGGAGATGGTGCGACGCAGACAGGAAGAAGAGAGAAGGCGAGAGGAGGAAGAAATAATGAGAATGGAAGAGGAAAGGCAAAGGCAGGAAGAGGAGATGAGGAGAATGGAAGAAGAGAGAACGAGAATGGAAGAGGAGAGAAGACTGATGGAAGAGGAGAGGAAGAGAATGGAAGAAGAGCGTGCGCTCATGGAAGAGGAGACGCGAAGAGAAAAGGTAGAGACGAGGGCCGAAGCGGAGGAGCTCGAAGAGCTGCGGGACGATGTCAGAGCGGAGATCAGGAGGAGCCACAGAGGGAAAAAGCACAGAACAGGTGAGAAACTGCAGCCCTTGCAACGCCGCTTTCTCTCCATCTCTCTCTCTTGGCGGAGAGTCATATCCGCGATGAGTTGCTGTCCTATTCAATATAGATTAACCCTTTGCAAAATTCATAATAGGCTTAATCTTACGTCATACACTTAGCATATGGGACACTGTGACTGTTTTCAAATTTATTGTGATTTTAATGCTCATTCGTTTAATCTTTATTACAGTGTACATGCATGCTAATACACATACATACACGCACACACACACACCCGAACACACACACATATATATATATATAAACATGTATACATATACATACAGTGTTATCTCAATGTTCATAAATTTTCCAACACCCATTTATGTCGATTTACATAACTTCCTCTTATAAAATAAACCAAGTGTACAAATTCCTATTTCAATATTTGTCTTTTCATCAATTTTTATGATTACATCCTAAATCCATCCCTCAGTTAATAATATCAGTATTGTCATAACGATATATATAATGAATTCCTTTTCTATTTTCAGAATATAACCAGGATGCCGATAGCAGCACCAGTGGCCTCTCGAGCAGCGTCGCGTCGATACTGCTGACGGTGCTTTTAAGCGCGATCTTCAGGCAGTAGAGTGGTGATAGAAATAGGAGGATATAACTTAATCTATCGCATTAGCCACCCTCACGATATGCCATCTATTCAATATGAGCCAGCTATATGTTATTTTCTATGTGTCTTCCAATCCATGCGACTGGGAGTTCCAAGAGGTTCAGTGCCTGTTGGACATGAATATTTATTTTAATACCTCACCCAAAACTAGCATCTGAAATAGGTCCTCCAACGCCGAGTTGATCCCGTCGCGTAGAGAATTATTTACAAGACGACGCGAAGATCCCTCACAGCCGTATTGCGAGTTCTGACTCCCTCCGTACAGATATACGTCCAAAGTTACTATCCCAGAGAATTATTTACCAGATGACGCAAAGATTCCTCCCAGCCGTATCGCCACTTCGGACCTCCTCCATACGGATATATGTCCAAAGATACTATCCCATTCCTCCCATTAAAGTTTACTTGTGATAAGCGGCACCAAAATATTTAATGTACATTCATGTACAAAGATGTATGTGATTATATATAAAGCGTGTGTATATGTATCTCAGCTTTAGGTTAGTATGTAAGCCGTTGCATTTTTTGTGTACGCTGTAGCTGCTGATACACCTCCCGGTACGCGTTCCGTACCGCGATGTCGCTCAGTCTTCCGCAACATTCTCAATGATTTAGTATGTTACTATTGGCCTTTCCTTTGTAAGGAGAAAAGTATTTTTTCATGTATATAGACCTGTATATTTTTTGTCAAAGAAATATAATTATGTGTAAAACGATTATGTATTTCTGTGATACCCATTTTGTTAAGATGATTGTTGTTATTACATCATGTGTCTCTATATTGAGTGTTGACTTGGATGAGCAATAATATCAACTATTCGACCATCGTTACATGAACAAGTTTTACGCAGACCATAAGAAGCTTAATGGAACAGTTCATTTATACACATATTTTTGTTCCAAAATACAGCTGATTTACATTACAAGATTGTCTTCAGAGGAAAAACAACACAGTGATCACTGTCATATTCACATATCAACTGCTTAATTGGGGACGAACCTTCCACGCAGAAAGCACTCGCAATTTTAGCCTCTTCGTACCCTAAACAGAGATTTGCTCATCAGTAGCACGGTGAACCCTCATCTCAAACTGAGTCGATCACCTTCATCTTCCATTTACTTGTGTGGTTCCGGGATGTGACAGCTCTCCTTTATCGACGCCTGATTCACATCATTTACCCAAACCTCTTCTATAGTCAATTTCTTTTAGCGATGCAGATTTGCACCGACTCGCAGCGGTGCCCTTTTAGCTCGGAAAAGTTTCCTGATCGCTGATTGGTTGGACAAGATAATTCTAACCAATCAGCGATCAGGAAAATTTTCCGAGCTAAAAGGGCACCGCTGCGAGTCGAGGCAAATCTGCCTCGATAAAAGAAATGGACGATAGTTCTTCCATCGCTCTGCCCTCTGAACACTTCTGAATTACTATTTCACATAGGAAAACCTATCTTATCATTCTTTTATAAGACCAAAGAGCCTTAACCCTTTAAGCGCCATGGGCACATTTTACGTCCAATTTTTCCGCTTCCTTCGACACAATTGGGTTACATCTTGTAATTACCGATCTTTTTCTATTCCTTTTTATCATCAATGCATATGAAAACTTTACAAAATATGTAACAATATGAGTCAATGGAAAGGAAATTTATCAAGAAATATATTGATGAATGTATTAACCCTTTTACCCCCAGGCTCTTTGGAAATTTCCAACCCTTAACTCCCAAGGGGTTATTTTTTTCCCAGCACATTTTGCAGTATATTTTTTTTTTAAATTGCTCTAACAGCCTTAATTTTTGTCATAGAGAGGTCAGGTTGGTCTCATTCTCTTGAAAAATGCCTGAATTTTTTCAAAAAATTATTAAAAATATGAAAATAAAATTTTTATAGCATCTTTTTGCAAGGACGTACCGGTACGTCCATGGGGGTAAAGGGATGAGTTTTGTGAAACGTACCAGTACGTCCTTTGGGGGTAAAACTGTATTTTGTATAGTGTGCTGAGATGAGTTAAGTAAAATGTCCCCCCAAAAATAGTTCCTAAGGCTTGAGTGCCAAATCCTTTGGAACTGGAAGGGTTAAAAGTCCCTATCACCTATGCTGAGCCTCCTATCACTTCTAGTATCTCCTCATTTATACTAGTCTCGTCTTCCATAGATGTTCCGCGTCTCTTGTCTCTTGCGCACACCCTGTTAACCTCGTTGCTTCACTTATTCTAAGGTCCCCCGCTTTCTTTCACCTATCATCCTGTATATAATATTCTCACTGGAATTGGAGAAAGGGTAACCTAAGCATTTTTCTAAAAAGTGAATTTTATGACAATAATGATACTTAGAACTTCAAGTAACTGAATGAAGTTATAGAAACATTCCACGTCTCTCGCGCATACCCTGTTAACTTCGCTGCTTTACCTATGCTAAGGGCCCCCGTTTTCTTTCACCTATCATCCTGTATATAATATTCTCAGTGGAATTGGAGAAAGGGAAGGCCAAGCATTTTTCCAAAAAGTGAATTTGATGACAATAATGATACTTAGAACTTCAAGTAGCTGAATGAAGTTATAGAAACATACCGCGTCTCGCGCGCACACCCTGTTAACTTCGCTGCTTTACCTATTCCAAGGGCTCCCGTTTTCTTTCACCTATCATCCTGTATATGATATTTTCAGTGGAATTGGAGAAAGGACAGGCCAAGCATTTTCCAAAAAGTGAATTTGATGACAATAATGATACTTAGAACTTCAAGTAACTGAATGAAGTTATAGAAACATTGCCAGTGGAAAGACCTGAGTAAGCAGGGTCCAGCGACCTATTATCATTGTTATTATTATCACTATTACTAGATAAGCTACAACCCTAGTTGGAAAAGCAGGATGCTATTAGCACAAGGGCTACAACAGGGATAAATAGCCCAGAGAGGAAAAGGTAATAAGGAAATCTATCCAGATCTCCACTGAGAGATTATGCAGACAATGATCAACGATTTTGTGCTGAGACTGTTCAAAGAGAGTAACATCATCTGCATAAAGCTAAATGAGATATATGTATAGATATATATATATATATATATATATATATATATATATATATATATATATATGTATATATATATATATATATATATATATATATATATATATATATATATATATATATATATATATATATATATATATATATATACAGTATATCCAGGTTTGATAATATCAACTGAGGCAGTAGGCCGAGGCACCTTGGTTGAAAGGTTCAATGCTCTGGCTGCAAATATCCAGGATTGAGTTCAATCCCACACTATTGCCTTTTATGCTTGGGTTATGAAAGAGTGTAGGGACAGCAACTTCACACCCAAAGATTTATATATATATATATATATATATATATATATATATATATATATATATATATATATATATATATATATATATATATATATATATAGCCTACATGTATATATATATATATATATATATATATATATATATATATATATATATATATATATATATATATATATAGCCTACATGTATATATATATATATATATATATATATATATATATATATATATATATATATATATATATATATATAGCCTACATGTATATATATATATATATATATATATATATATATATATATATATATAGCCTACATGTATATATATATATACATATATATATATATATATATATATATATACATGTAGGCTATATATATATATATATATATATATATATATATATATACATGTAGGCTATATATATATATATATACATATATATATATATATATATATATATATATATATATATATATATATATATATATATACATGTAGGCTATATATATATATATATATATATATATATATATATATATATATATATATATAGGAAAGGGTTTGTGTATTACCATGATCAGCAAAGCTGTACTAGTTAGGGCTGCCCATATTAGGTTCATTTACTGAATGGCCAGACTAAAAATCTCCCACCATCACCAATCCACAGTGGCCAGCGTGGCGATGAAAACTGGCCAAACCCCAGACATGAATAAGGTCATGTCTGAGGCCTTTGTACAGCAGTGGACTAAAATGAACTGCATTTTGTGTATATAATGGATTTAATTTTCGAATTTTGAATATTGTAAGTACAGAAAATAGTGGTTTACTGAAGCTTAGGCTGTTAAATATTTCTTATAGGACTTTTTTTTGTATGAATAGGAGGTCCTAGGTCAGATTAGAGTGATGGAATCAATTCAAAATAATTCAAATAACTCTAAAACTAATAAAAAAAGAATATTAAAAAGCCATATTTCAAATCTAAACAAAAATTGTATTACTAGGCCTATGTCTTTCGTAGAAAACTCGAGTATCACTTGTAATAGTAACTTAGTTTGAAATAACCTAATTTTAAGATAAATATTGGTTTTAATTAATTAATCATTTGGAAAAAATAGAAATATTGATGATTTTAGATCCATAATAAAGAAAAGAACGTTAACACTTTATTTCGCATGTAAACAAAGCAAGCCTTTGGATCTTACCAACATCAGGAAGTCAAACTAAAAAATGAATAAATTCTCTTATGTTTTAGCTTACAGTAACTTCAACAACTTCCATTAAATAAGTTTTGAAATTACCACAACTTCGTACATATATAAACTTCCTCCCATGATTTGGGAGAAATTATTATTCAAACTTCACTGAATCATTCACACACACACGCACGCACGCACACATACGCTATTTAAAATATAAGAAACTAAGAAGTTGTTGACGTAGGCGTAATAAAACAGGGTAAAACAGAAGAAAAATACGCCCACAAAAGTTAAAATCACCCATACACGCCCATATATTTGACGTGGGCGTAATAAAACAGGGTAAAACAGAAGAAAAATACGCCCACAAAAGTTACAATCACCTATACACGCCCATATATTTGACGTGGGCGTAATAAAAGAGGGTAAAACAGAAGAAAAATACGCACACTAAAGTTAAAATCACCCATACACGCCCATATATTTCACGTGGGCGTTAACTTAAAAAAAAACAGTTATAAACTCTATGAATCTTCACATCAATGTAGAATCGATTTCACCCGTTTTCTATGAAACTTTAAATAAAGAAGACTATCACAATCGAAAGAAGTTACAAAAGTTTAATTATTATCGTTTTTTTCAAGAAGTACTAGCTCAGAATTTACTATAATTCAAAAAGATGATAATTGAATTAATAAAACTTCACCTCAATTCAAATAGTTAATATAGAAAACCGTTTTCTGCGAAACTTCCAAAAATAAAAAAGAAAAAAACAAGAAAGTCGATTATTCCCGTTTTCTTCAAGAAGCTACAGGCTCTGGATTAACTATAATCTATAAAAAAATAATGAAACTCCTTATAAAACTTCACATCAATTCAAATAGTTATTTAAGAAAATTAATTAATTTCCTTATAAAACTTCACATCAATTCAAATAGTTGTTATAGAAACCGTTTTCTACGAAACTTCCAAAATAGAAAAAGAAAAAAGAAAAAGAATGTTGATTATTCCCGTTTTCTTCAAGAAGTTAAAGGTTCTGAATTTAATATAATATAAAAACAAATGAATAAAACTCCTATAAAACTTCACAATAATGTAAATCGACACTATAAAAAACCCGTTTTCTACAAAACTTCCAAAAAATAGAAAAAATAAAAAGAAGAATGTCGTTTATTCACGTTTTCTTCAAGAAGTTACGGTCTCTGAATTTACTGTAACTTATGAATAAATAAATAAACTGTTTATAAAAATTTATATTAATGTAGAATCATCTTTATAAAAACCGTTTTCTACGAAAACTTCCAAAAATAAAAAAAATAAAAAGAAGAATGTCGATTATTCCCGTTTTCTTCAAGAAGTTAAGGGCTCTAAATTTAATATAAGCTAAAGACAAACAAATATAAAAAAACAAATATATATAAATATAATTCTTATAAAACTTTATATTAATGTAAAATCGACTTTATAAAAACCGTTTTCTACGAAAACTTCCAAAAATAAAAAAATAAAAAGAAAAAAAAAGAATCGATTATTCCCGTTTTCTTCAAGAAGTTAAGGGCTCTAAATTTTCTATAAGCTAAAGACAAACAAATATAAAAACAAATAAATTTAATAAATATAATTCTTATAAAACTTCATATTCATATAGAATCGACTTTATAAAAACCGTTTCCTACGAAAACTTCCAAAAAATAAAAAATAAAAAGAAGAATGTCGATTATTCCCGTTTTCTTTAGCAGGTGTAACCCGGGTCTGAGTCACTCCACTCCCGAAGTGTTGTTTTGTCCGTTGTGTCAGAAGGACGTGTCACCGCCGTGTCAAATCTTCGGGAGTGTCATTTCTCGGTGTCAGTGTCCCTAGACTATCACCTGGTGTTACCTGTGTCAGGTATAATAAATTGGTATTGTTTGGAATAGGCTTAGAAGTTGTTTTTTAAGAGTAGGTCTATGGATATAAGTATTTTGAGCTGTTTGTTGTCAAAACAAGTCGAATTTGCTTATTTATGACACATATATTAATTTCTTTAGGCCCATTTGCTTATTTATGACACTTATATTAATTTCTTTAGGCCTATTTGCTTATTTATGACACTTATATTAATTTCTTTAGGCCTATTTGCTTATTTATGACACATATATTAATTTCTTTAGGCCTATTTGCTTATTTATGACACTTATATTAATTTTTAGGCCTATTTGCTATTTATGACACTTAAATTAATTTTGTAGGCCTATTTTATCAAATATTTGCTTATTTAATGACACATATATTAATTTCTTAAGCCTATTTGCTTATTTATGACACTTAAATTAACTTTGTAGGCTATTCTATCGTATATTTGCTTATTTATGGCACATATATTAATTTTGTAGGCCTATTTCATCGTATATTTGCTTATTATGTCACTTAAATGAATTTTGTAGGCCTATTTTATTGTATATTGTTTATTTATGACACATATATTAATTTTGTAGGCCTATTTCATCGTATATTTGCTTATTTATGGCACTTAAATTAATTTTGTAGGCCTATTTTCACGTATATTTGCTTATTTATGACACAGAAATTAATTTTGTAGGCATATTTATCGTATATTTGTTTATTTATGACACATATATTAATTTTGTAGGCCTATTTTATCGTGTATTTGCTTATTTATGACATATATTAATTTTGTTGGCCTATTTTTATCGTATATTTGCTTATTTATGTCACAGAAATTAATTTTGTAGGCCTATTTTATCGTACATTTGCTTGTTTATGACACAGAAATTAATTTTGTAGGCCTATTTCATCGTACATTTGCTTGTTTATGACACAGAAATTAATTTTGTAGGCCTATTTTATCGTACATTTGCTTGTTTATGACACAGAAATTAATTTTGTAGGCCTATTTCATCGTACATTTGCTTGTTTATGACACAGAAATTAATTTTGTAGGCCTATTTTATCGTACATTTGCTTGTTTATGACACAGAAATTAATTTTGTAGGCCTATTTCATCGTATATTTGGTTATATATGACATTTATAATAATCTTATAGACCTGTTTCTGAGATATATTATTTATAGCAATTATATTATTCCTATATGCCTATTTTTTTGAGAAATTCTGTTTTTTATGACACATTAATTTTGTAGGCCTATTTTATCGTATATTTGGTTATATATGGGATTTATGATAATCTTATAGACCTATTTCTGAGAGATTTGGTTATTTATAGCAAGTATATTAATCCTATAGGCCTATTTTTGAGAAATCTTGTTTTTTATGTCTTCTATTAATATCATTTGCCAATTTTAGAGAAATTTGGCAATTTATAACAATTATTTCTTGTTTATAGGCCTATTTGATGAGATATTTGATTATATATGGCAATTATTTTAATCTTATAGACCTATTTTTTTTAGTTTTGTGGTTTCTCATGGCAATTATATTAATTTTGTAGGCCTATTTTGTTAGATTTTGTCATTTATAGCATTTACATTCATTGTATGGGCCTATTTTTGAGAGATTTGGTCATTTATGTCAATTCTATTAATTTTATAGACATATTTCATGAGATTAGGTTATATATGAAAATTATATTAATTCTATGGGCCTATTGAGAGATTTGGTCATTTATGGCTAATACATTAGTTTTATAGACATATTTTACTTTGATTTTGTTATATATGGCAAATTTATTAACTATATAGACCTATTTTATGAGATTAGGTTATATATGACAATTCTATTAATCCCATAGGCCTATTTTTGAGAGATTTGGTCACTTATGGCAAATGTATTAATTTTATAGACCCATTTTTCATTGATTTTGTTATATATGGCAAATGTATTAACTATATAGACCTATTTTATGAGATTAGGTTATATATGGCAATTCTATTAATCTCATAGGCCTATTTTTGAGAGATTTGGTCACTTATGGCAAATACATTAGTTTTATAGACCTATTTTACTTTGATTTTGTTATATATGGCAAATGTATTGATTTTGTAGACCTATTTTATGAGATTAGGTTATATATGACAATTCTATTAATCCCATAGGCCTATTTTTGAGAGATTTGGTCACTTATGGCAAATGTATTAATTTTATAGACCCATTTTTCATTAATTTTGTTATAAATGGCAAATGTATTAATTTTGTAGACATTTTATATTGGTATTATTATATCTGGCAAACGTATTAATTTTATAGACCTATTCTTAGAGTGTTATTCCTAACGATTATATAGATTTTATAGACCTATTTCCAAGAGAATATACCATTATATATGATCCAGGAAGCGATAAGTATCTATCGCATGATAAAAAGAAAAAAATACTCATTGATTATCATAGATAAAGATCTCGTTGGCTTAAACCAATACATTTGAATAATTCATGAAGAGATTAAAACCACTCCATGAAAATGTCCTATTTTCCAATGATGTCAAGGTTAAAATCATGCTTGGATAGATAGGGAAAAAACAGCCTTTATCCATGACACTTTGTGAGGAGAGAGAGAGAGAGAGAGAGAGAGGAGATGAGAGAGAGGAGAGAGAGTGAGAGAGAGAGGAGAGAGAGAGAGAGAGAGAGAGAGCGCGCCAGGGGTTCTTTGTTTTGTATGGACTTGGTCGAGGTCAAACCCTGGCAGTTGTTTAGATATTTATGACCTCTCTCTCTCTCTCTCTCCTCTCTCTCTCTCTCTCTCTCCTCTCCTCCTCTCTCTCTCTCTCTCTGTTATTTAGGAGAATTCGTAATACAGTCTTTGTCTAGTTGTTACTATGGGACCTTTCTTTTGGGCGTGTTTGGGCGTATTTTTCTTCCGTTTTACCTGTTTTTTTACGCCCACGTCAAATATATGGGCGTGTATGGGTGATTTTAACTCTTGTGGGCGTATATTTCTTCTGTTTTACCCTGTTTTATTACGCCCCACGTCAATTATATGGACGTGTATGGGTGATTTTAACTCTTGTGGGCGTATTTTTATCTTCCCCTGTTTTATTACGCCCACGTGAAATATGTGGGCGTGTATGGGTGGCTATTATTGGCAGATTATCACCCGTATCTGTCTGTGTTTAACTATCCATAACTAATTTATATATATTGGCATATATCTTTTTATTCTACCATTAGGCCTACCCATAAATTGATATAATAGCCGCTAACAATTCACTAAGTTACTATTCAAAGTTACTGCTATTTAATATCTTATTACTAAGTTTCTTGATATCACTATATAGTATTCATTGATTAAATATTAGTTTTACTAAATTGTAATGTCTTTTTTTCTATTATAACTTTAAAAGATATTATTTGTTTTAATATAAGTTCGAGTTTTTTAGCAAATAGAACTGTTCTTACCTCTACCTTAGTTTAAACTAGTTTTCTATTGCTAGTACTAGGTTTTAAATCTATTGAAACTAGACTTAAACCAATACTAGTGTAGGTTTTTAAGTACCAAAAACTAGCTTTTCGTATAATATTATCTGTTTTCTTCTGCCAGTTTTTTTATAGCAAATAGAACTGTTCTTAACTCTACCATAGTTTAAACTAATTTCTATTACTAGTACTAGGTTTAAATCTATTGAAACTAGACTTAAACCAATACTAGTATAGGTTTTTACGGATCAAAAACTAGTTTTTCGTATAATATTATCTGTTTTCTTCTGCCAGTTTTTTATAGCAAATAGAACTGTTTCTTACCTCTACCATAACTTAAACTAGTTTTCTATTACTAGTATTAGGTTTAGATCTATTGAAACTAGACTTAAACCAATTCTAGTATAGGTTTTAAGTACCAAAAACTAGTTTTCTCTAATAATATTATCTGTTTTCTTCTTCTGCCAGTTTTTTTTAATATTATTAACCAATGCTAGTATAAGTTTTACGTATCAAAAACTAGTTTTTCGTATAATATTATCTGTTTTCTTCCTCTGCCAGTTTTTTTATATTTAAGTGGTATTGATTCTCGAAGTTTGCACTCAGGATATAGCGTGTGCATGCGATGCTCTTTTTTTGTTTGTCGTTTCTCTTTGGTTTTTTGTTTGTTTCTTTGTTTGGTGTTGTTGTTATTTATCTTTTAAATGGTATATATGAATATCTAGTTTTTTGGTAACTACTTCGTATAATATTATAAACCGCCAATTTAAAACTATATATATTACCTTAACGTGATGGAAAGGGTTTGCGTATCGCCATGATCAGCAAGGCTGTACTAGTCAGGGTGACCTATACTAGGTTGGTTTGCTGTGAGTGATCAGCCTTAAAGTCTCCCACCATCGCCATGGCCAGCGTGGTGATGAAAATGGCCAAATCCCGGACGTGAATAAGGACATGTCTGAGTTCTTTGTCCAGAAGTGGACTAGATATATATATACATATATATATATATATATATATATATATATATATATATATATATATATATATATATATATATATATGTGTGTGTGTGTGTGTGGTGTGTGTGTGTGTGTACGAATAAGGGAAACAGAAACAACAAGAAGGGAAAGAAAAGGTTAGCGTACATAAAGGTCAGATGATAGGTGGTTATCAAGGTATATAATGCTTGATCGATATGGTGGCAACACTACTCTCCCCGTATGGTAGTTTCCACATAGTGATTTTCCTCCGTTATTTTCTTCTTTCTTGAGGTATTTTGATGTGATTATTATTATTATTACCTAATAATATGACCTGATTAGTCTTATTCAGTGTGGTATGTGGTTTACTTAGCAATATTAGACAAATTTTATATGAATATATATATATTATCATTATTATCATCAGCTGTTATTAGTCCACTGCAGAACAAAGGCCTCAGACATGTCCTTCCACTTGCGTCTGTTTATGGTCTCGCTATGTTAGTTTATACCCGCGGATTTTTCTAGTTCGTCAATGCATCGTTTACTCTTCCTTTATCTGTATATATATATATATATATATATATATATATATATATATATATATATATATGTACCCACATGTTTATATAAATATGTATATATATGTCACGCGTATATATGGAGATATATAGGTATTATCCTTTGAAGCCCTATAGGCCTAGGCCTTTTTTTTACCTGGTAGTCTGTCAGCTGTTGTGGGATGTGAATGGGAGATGAATGTGTTTAACCTGAAAGCTACAAGGCTAATATGTCACTATAGTTCACTTTCAAATATTTCAAAGTTTAACTTTTATCACAATATATAATTCAAAATTTTACTTTTTATCAACTATCAAGCAGGACAATGCCCTAGAGACTGACTATATATATATATATATATATAATATATATATATATATATATATATATATATATATATATATATATATTATAAGATCAGTGCCCAAGCCCCCCTCTCCACCCAAGCTAGGACCAAGGA